>NW_015151877.1:3201-22744 GCF_000732505.1 Cyprinodon variegatus
AACGTTATTGATTTTCGGGTTTTGAAAAAAGTGGAACCGGGTCCTTTATAGAACCGGGTTTCGATCCCCATCCCTAGTAAGGAAGGGCCTCAGGTGTAAAAACTATGTCAACAGAGCAGCATAAAGGACACAAGCAGAAGCACTAACTGGAACAATGTGTTTCTGGCTCTAGCTGTAAGCTAAAGAGCTGATCATTTGAATCATGCCCACACCAGTGGATAGCAATAAAACAGCCTGGCCAGAGCAGCTGCTGCTGCTACAGCTGTTCTGTCAGCATTGGGGGTAGATTCGTCTGCTTTACTTCTATTGCCGCTCTTTATTTAGACCATTAGAAACTTAAAACCAAAGATATGGTTTTCTTCTTCTTCTTTGTTTGAAGCCATAAGAGACTGTGGTATATCGCAAACATTGAGATTAATTACCACGTAACATTATATACTTTTTTTTTCACTGAAAAATATATTTAAAATAGCGTTGTTATTTGACTGTTTATTACCTAAACATCGTTTGATGAGCAGACTGACACAATTGTAGTTTAGCGACAATGCATCAAAACGCCTGTAGCCTGTTTCCCTGAATGTACTTTGGGTCGGCGGTTCCCGCGCTGTTTCTGAGGCCATGTTCAATGTGTCCAAGCTAGCAAACAATCAAAGCGCTTAATTCAAAATCGATGTTGTGGATACTCAGAAGTGACAGGCATCCAGCTAAAAAAAAACAAAACAAACAAAACTTGTCAAGTATGAGTGCAAGCTACAAGAACAAGGAAAAGAGTGCTGCAATTCTGGGTTTTTGCCACAGGTTGCAGTATCATTTTAAGTTATGTTGAAAAAACTCTACATCACGTCACAGACTCTGCATCAAACTGACCCAATCAATGTGTTTTTTTGTTGTTTTTTTTCTCCCAAAAAGTCTACATTTGATCACGGCTGCACTTTAAGAAATCGAAATGTGATGAGAGCTGCACAAAATGAAATTTCATTTGATACAAAATGGCAATAATGTTTGTCTAAGTCTAAGTGTAGAGTCTATTTGCCATAATTATAGTCTACAAAAAGTCTTTCATATTTCACAGAAGTCAGCTGGTCTGTGCTAGAAGTAGAACTGGAAGAAAACAACAGAAAATATTATACTACAAGCAAATTAAATGAATAAGAATAAGCACAAAATAACCTAATTACAAAAAACTGAACTGATTAGCAGTGGTCTAAGTGGAGGAACGCATTATAAGGCAGTTTTAGGATTGTTGTCACTGCCTTAGCATGCAGTTTGTTTACTTATACATCTGGTCTGTGCACAGCATGTACGTCCAGTTTGCGAGTATCTTTCCAACCCGAAAGCCCACATTTGACATGTGGTGTTTGTGTTCCTGAACTACAAAGGCAGCTGTCTATTTCCAGCAGCATTTTCATGCCTAAATTAGCATCAGTGAGTTCCAGAGTTTAACACACCCCTCATGGAACACATGCATACATTCAGGAATGTCTGTGTTACGGTTTGACTAAACACTTGATGTATTGATTAATTTAATGATCAAGTTATTAATCAGAGTAGAAGGAAAATGTCCTTTGACTCAGCATTTAGGAACTTGTTTTTATATTGAAAATTAGTCAAATAACTTGTTAAACTTGCAACCTTTGCTGCTGGATCCAAGCTAATGGTACCAACCAAAGATGAGTTCCAACAAATGAAGCTGACTCTATTATCATTATTATAGAAATACAACAGAGATAGGAAGAAAGTGGCCAGGCTCCATGGGGTGATGAGTTAGGCGGATAAAGTGATATAAAAAAGGAAAGGTCACTACAAGAACATTGGGAAATAGGAGGGACCAGCGAGGGAGTGTACAAGGGGAGGAATTTAGGCTTTAGGGAAGGAGAGAGACAGGAAGATGAGGGAGAGTGAGGTTGGGAAACTGAGGGAGGGAGGAGGGACATTCAGAAAGCACGAGGGAGTGCAGCATAGTCCAACCATGAGTCACACATGGAAACCACAAGTGCTTACAACAGACTTCATGTGCTTAGCTCTGCAGCCATATTGTAGAAATGGATTCATTTGAGTTTTATTCAACCCCATTATGGTTGAAAACAGCCTCAATTACCTGCTTAGACTATGATGTTAATTAATAGTTAAAACATTATATGTGAAATTTGATGGTTTCTATATTTTTAGAAACCTTCAGAGCAGTGCTTTAAAGCTTGGAGGTCAAACAGTGAAAGCAGTGAAGGTCACAGACATGGTGCTGATATAAAATCAATAGCTCCTCATTGAGGTGTCTAAATTTGTGTTTGTGAGCCTGCAAAGCGATAAGTGGGGAGGTAAAGGAAAGAGTGGGCTCCTCTCATCCCCCTCTCTCCTCCTTTCCACCAAAGCCAAAGTGTTTCTCTCAGTTTCTCCTGTTGTTTTCTCTGAGACCTGTGATCATGTGAGGCGAGGTGAAGATGGAGAGCTAAGTCTGTCTCATCTGTGAGAGAATAAATAGCTCTGTCACTTCACACAAAAGAATCCTTAACTCTGCTTTTGCTGCTGGTATTTCTTTTGCATTAATATTAAAAGGACATTTTATATATAAATATAAAAAGATCTACCCGTAAACATCTATTCCTGTTGTTTATTTACTCATATTCTTACATTGAAGCAACAAAAGCAATACCTTTTTAGGAATATTTGCCTAAAATATACCAATATGCTGTGTCGTTTCTTTATTTTCTGTACAGTCTGTATCTGTAATCATGGCTTGTAGATAAGCACTGACAAAGTAAATATAAATACCTACCCTATGAAAACTTCTAGAAAGTTTTATTTTCCTTCGGCTTCCATCAGTGCTGAATTTATGTGGCAATGTAGAGACAGCCTTTCAATCAATATCTAATGGTTTACATATTCTATTGTGATCCAGAGGAGGATCACTACAGCCTCAGAAATGGTTCCTGTCCCTTGTCCTGTTCCCAGGCTGCCCTGTGGCACTTGGCAAACAGTGGCCGCCATTTCTCTTATCAGCCGACCTTCTGTCTCTCACACAACCCAGACTGCACCATGTGTTTTAAAAGCTAAGCCACTGCCACATTTAGAGGGCTTTCTTTAGGGTTAGAACTAGGGCTCCAACTAACGATTATTTTACAAATCAATTCATCTGTCTATCATTTTTTCGATTAATAATCGGAAAACCAAAAGTTCCCTAAAGAAGATTTTTGTTTTGCAAAATTAAACCAGGTGAAACTAAAACTTTCCCACTGGAGGCGTTCTGGATAGAGCATAATGACAAACATTTTTTTTTTAAATCTAAAATGTGAATTTTTAACATTTTTTTTTTTTACAATTTTGATATAATTACTGCTCTAAATGGGTTACACTGTCAGCTTAAGACATTTTGTACCATCTCTATACTCTATTTAATGATTAATCAATTACTAAATTAGTTGATGGTCATTTCAATAATCGATTAATCCTGAAAAATTGTTTCAACCCTAGTTAGAACTAAAATGTGTCTGATTGAATTGATAAAAATCATGTCTTTATGATAAAAATGTAATGAATTTCAAAACAATTGCTAGTCTATTGGATTTCAATGGGTGCAGCATTGCAACCACAGATATACTTTGTTATAGGAAAACACAATATATCAGCATTAACATCTATTTTGGCTGATATTAGACATCATTCAACACCATATATCTAAACTGTACTATAATGTAGAAAAACAATGTCTGCAGTGTTGTCCTTTTATCAGTGAGGTCAAAGCATATGGAAATAAATATCAGCAAATATTAGTTATTGTCTATAAGGATGTTATAAATATCTAATGGAAATGTCAATCCAAATTTTTATGCTGTTTTTTCCCCCTAGTTTTTCCACTTCCTGGAAAAGTTGGCCATGGTCAGTTTTTAGACTTTTTCATTTTGCTTACACAATTGTAAAACAGAAAGAAATTTCGCTTGGAACAGCTCTCTGGACAATTTAATCTTCTTTTTTTTTAAGTGCAGTCTTGAAAAATATTTAAAATATATATATATATAAAAATAGTAATATAAACATATACGTTTTTATGTTTGTTTCAAATTTTAGCTTTTCACCTCTCATTTTTTTATATGTACCCTGATTACAAAAAGTAAATCATCCCTCAATAGTATATCTTTCAGGAATACACTATTCAGGGATCTGGAGAACAATAAATTGCCCTATCTGTTTTGACAAAGAGAGTTTGACCAAATTTTATTAGTGTGAATAAAGGAAACTCCAACAAAATCTGACTGGGTATACCATTTGTGTTGACTATTTCATTTTCAACTTTTTTTTTGTTTGTTTGTTCGTTAGTTTTTGTTTTTTTTTGTACAAAAAGATGGAAAGAAAGAAATACAAATGAGTTTCCTGCAGTAAACAAATAAATAACTATGTCCTTAGATTCTAAAGGGGTCTTAAATTACATGTCTGCTTTGAAGGTGTTAAAATAAATTTAAGCCATATGCTACAGCTGACAAGTTGATATCTGATTCATAGATTCCATAAATGTAAATAAAAAAGATGGTTTTTCAAACTTTTTAAAGTGTTTAGAGTTTCAGTAATCCCTTTTATGTTCAAAGGTAAATAGAAAAATTAAAATATCTCTAAAACACTGCTTGATTTTTTTCCAATATTTGTGAAAACGTTGGTTAAAGAAAGAAAGGAGGAAAAAAAAGCAGGCACAGGCTCAGAAAGAGCGAGTCGCCCGCGGCCCTGGTCATAGAAGAACCGCCACTGCTCACGCGCCTAGTTTAGTGCGCGCGTGCTGCCGTCCGTCCCTCGCTACAGAAGCAGGACAGAGGGAATAAAAACTGCTTTCCACCCCATTTCTTTGGTTTAAACAGCTTATACAGCAGAGCTGGAAACATGACGATAGATGTTTATCTGTGTCTTAGCTAGTGTGTAAACAACAGACCGATCACTTATTATAAAATTTAAGGTTATTTATCAAGTTTAAATAACAGTTTCTTTTTTCATTCCGCCCTATAAAGAAAGACAAACTTAAACACGCCCTTTACCCATAAACAAACAAACAAACAAACTATATTTTTGTAAGAGGAAACGCAAAACATGGAGAACGTCATGAAAAAGCAGAGTTTTGTTGAAGCCTTACCTTGTAAATGGTTAAAGTGAGCAGCAGAAAGCAGAAGGACTGATATGAATGTGCGGCTGAAGAAGCGTCCTCCTCACTGAGCAGAGCCCACACCCAGCCTTCAACACTTCCCTCACACACTCAACAGGTTGGCTCGCTTTTTAACACAAAGAAGGGGGCTGTGTTCAAAGCCTTGCTAAAGCTTTGCTGGATGGTAGCTGATCCCGGTTCGGTTTCCGCTTACTTTAAACCCAGGAAGCGCCAAAGAACGGGGAGGGGAAGCTGATCCAGAGTCAGCCTACTGTGTTATTGGAAAGGAAACTGTTCAAATTAGGCAGTTATAGGTTTGAGGGATCAAAATAAAGAAAATTACTACATATAGATTGAATAGGTCTTAAAAAAAAAAAAAAAAAACTCTCACGTACACATTTAATAAATTTTAAATAGTGACATTTATTAGAATTTCAACATGCATTTAGCTGGGCGACATTTATTTTCACGAATTCTGTTACAACATATAAGTCAATATATATAATTAATCACACATCACCAATTTGAATGAACACCATTTTATCAAACTTATGATCATTTTCTATTAAAGGCCCTAGAAGCCTTCTACAACATTTGATGTCAGTTTATGCACCTGTAGAGAGAGCCCTCTATGCTGTATGGGCAGTGCTACTAGTAATATAAGGACATATAAGGGAAAAAATTGACAAAATCGGAGGTGGAGCTATTGAGATTCAACTAATTTAGTCTTTGACATTTTAAGGCTTTTTATAATGGCGTATCAGAAATAACATGGGGATGCTGATTGCTTTATGTCTGTACAGGTAAAGCCAAATCTTCTGAGATGTGCTTCCTCCTACTGTCCCACCATGCTCCCGTTCTCTCCAACCACAACCTCCCAGCTCCTCTTTGTGACTGAAACAGGTTTGTCGGGATCGGGATCAGATATCACTGTCGTTTTCCTTTTTCCGACTGGGTAAGGAGAGAGAAGGGAGTGGCAGCAGTTAACATGGCAGTCTGAGAAGGGGAGCAACTTTTAATTCAGACCAGCTCCTGATCAGTAGAAATGTCTTACCTGGGTCTCTTAGCACATTGGTTATCTAGGACAGAAAAAAAACAACAACAGATGTTTTTGCAGATATTTGTGTGATTTTGATCAATCAGTCATTCTGAAAAGCTAAACTTGTCCTTTGTTGATGACTGGAGAACTTACAGACGACAAGGCCGATTCCTCCACCTATCAACAAGCAGGCAAAGATCAGGCCTCCGATTCTTAGCCTTTCATAGTCTGTCAGACAAAGGAGCAGACACATCCAGCTGTTAGATAAAAAAATCACCCAGATTTTGAATAAAAGCTGTCATTGCATTTGACTTTTCTACATTCTGACCCTCTGGTGGCTTGTGTCTGATTCAATGCAATAGAAAGCTGTGTGTTCCCACTTACTGTAAACGAATGGGTCTGAAGAACCGACACCAAAGCAGGAAGGCGTAGAAAAAAAGAAAAGAAAACAAAAATTATTTAGTTACAGTTTTTAGTCAGTCAGCCAAACAGCAGATTTGTGCCTATTTCCATTTCCCAATTGCATCTCAAAAGCTTTAATGAATTGCAAAATACTGTGAAACTTTCACATTAGAAAACATTGCTTCTTTCAGCACCTCAGTAATTTGTTTGTTGTATTGACATTAGATGTAACCATGGATTGGCTACTGACTCCAAGGTTCATTTTCAGGTTTTTAAATATTACAGATTCAAAACAGCGAAAAACTTTAATATCATTCCTTATAAAGCAGTGATTCCCAACCGGGGGTACGTGTTCCCCTAGTGGACCGCGAGTGCATCGCAAAGGGTGCATAAAAATATGTTATTTTTGAGGTAGTAAAATAAAATAGGATTGGGATCTATTTTTCTTTGGGAGGACCCAATCAAAAATTTAAAAAAGCTTTTATTCAACCAAAAACTAAGTTTTTAGTATATGTGTGTGTGCACCTTAAGCTTTGACCCACATCCAAACCAAGCAAAATATCAGATTTTATGAAGAGAACAGCCTGGGATCAGCTGTTTCTTTACACAGAGCTATAGGAGCTCATCAAAGCAGCTTAGGTGTTGTAATGAAAACAAAGTAAAACTTATTAAGTCCGTCTGACTATAACTTTTGTTCTGCATTTCCCCCCCATTTCATCAAGTTTAAATGGGATTATAATGGAGTTACTCAGAGGAGCTCGAGTTTATTTATTCTGATTTCTTACTAACTTCCAGGTAACATATTTATTTTATGTTTTTTTTTTAGATGGAAGGAATAAAATGCCTCAGAATTAAATGCTCAAGTTAAAAGATTTAGTAAGGGTTCCACTTTTGGACAATCATCCATACTTTTGACTGAGTGGGGGACTCATGGTCAGAAAAAAGGCCCAAAGGGGTACCGAAGTCAAACAACATTTGGAAACACTGATCTAAGGTGTGTTTAATGAGATGCAAGACGGAAAAAAACAAAAAAAAACTGGTTCAAATAATCAAAGTGAATCAAGAAAACAACACATAGACGCTAAATGATGTAACTTCACTATAGATTCTAGACTCAAATCTCCCATCTGGTGATACTGAGTCTGAATGAAACTTAAAATTGTTCCCAGATCAACGGCTCAATGAAAAAAGAAGAAGAGGTTTGGACTTACTTGCTTCAGCTTCCATAAAAATGGAAAACAGTGCTAGAAAAAGTAGAGAAAAAAATAATTATTTTAAAGTTAAGTGAGTAAAACTTCTTCTTTTTGAAGTTTAATTCTCCACATGTTCAATTAAAATGATTTTATATTGAAACCAGTTATTATTCTGCAATAGATAACTCTATAAATTGTCTTTTGTTCTATGTAATGTGCTTTTTTGTTTTAATTACCTGCCAGGAAAGTGACAAGAGTGATATGTCCCATCTTGAACACAACAGACAGTCAGCTATAAAGAGACAAAGATAAACATACATGGAGATAACAGGACCGTGAGACATTTTTCTCATCACTTTTTCTTTCCTGGTCTCTTAGTGTCCTACAGACCAGCGACACTCTGTACTTTGCCCTTTCCTCAGGAAGAATGTCCTCGTGGTGAGAGAGGTCAGTGCCTCGTCAGCAGGGTATTCTGGGTATTTGTAGAGTAAACAGCAGATCATTTTTTGTTATGGGTCGAAACCCAGCATGTCTATAGAAAACGGCCCTTCGGCTTAAACTTGACTGGAGAGAGTTGTTTAGCGACCGGCCAAAAGTAGTCATGTGATTTACTGATCTGCTTTGGTTCCACCTCTGATGCTCTCTGTTTGATCACAGTGAAAAAATAGGACTGATTATGAAATACTTAGGTTTTCCCAAAGCAGATGTAATTCATATTGATTGGTATAATAAATGGCATACCTACTAGAATTTTTTTTTTTTTTTAAGTTACCAATTTAAGCTGTTATAGAACAATAAAACCCATTATTTTATTGTCTTCTTTCTTTCTTCTTTGGTAAACTTTGCGGGCTGAAACATTAGGGAATACACGTATGGTGAAATACAAGTTACTAACTCCTTTCTGGGCTTCCTTTGGCTTAATGAAATGCTATCTATCAATTTTTATTGTATTCAATAGTATTTTTCACAGCCATTACATTTTTTATCTATGATAACCAAAAGCTAAAGCAGATGCAAACATGCTGGAGTGAAATATATGTGTTTTGTGCGTTAATATGCATATTCCAGAAAGATTTAAAACTGATTTTAAGATTAATGTGTGGTTTCATGCATTTTTATGAGAGCCAGTTCTTGCCTTTGTGACCTTGGCCAAATTAAATGTGTGTCTAATGTGTTCAAAGTTGCTGATTCCTTATTTTTGCTGTATTTAACTGTCATAAGTGTTCTAAAATTTAGAATTGAAATTGCCCTGTTTGTTTCTGTGACCAGAAGAACAAAAGGCAGAAGATGAAATTAATAAAATATTTTTTTTAGGGGGGTATGTTTAACCAGATTGGTTGCAAAATAACACATTTTCTATCTGCATCTTATCCAGCCTCCTCATCTGACGTGTTGCATCAGCATCTCTCCAGCTGAACATCAAGTGGAAACACAGATAATGCAGACGCCTCTCATGTCTCTATCTCTGTCCCTTCCATTATGACCTTCGTCAGGTGACTTCTCAGTGTTAGCATCAGGTTGCACTTAACAAGTCAAGGTCAACAGGGCCTTTGTCTTCCAGAAGCCATGTGTTAAAATGCCTTCCACAACATAAAGGCATTTGTTCTGGGACCTCAAGCATCAGTGGTTTCTGCCACTCTGAAAACAAGGATGCTTGAGTCTATGCAAAAATTCTTTAATATCCTGGGTATATAGTTAAGGAAAATAAAAATAAAAAACCTAGAAAAAAGCCAGATTAGTTTCATTGAAACAGTTAATCATCATCCTATCTGTATATAAGAAAAAAATAATTGTGAACAAGTAACAATAAGGAAACATTAAGAAATCTTTCTGTGCTAATCAATAACCAAGATCCCTCGAATGTTGTCAAGCGTTCTACTCCCCCCCCCCACCCCCTTACCTGAGGTGATGATCCAGGAGCAGAGGAGCGTTTGTGAAAACTCCAAGACCGTGCCAGGTTAAAAGTGCCTTTTCTTTTTTACCCGAATAAGTACTTTGAGCTCCTCCTCTTTGTTTGGGATAGAAACAATCGTACTGTATGTGCACAAGCACACTGTGAGTGTGACATGGCTGCCAGGCTGACGCATGTATGGATCGAAAGCCAGTTTTAGTGTTATTCCATAAACATCAACAAGTGCGTGTGCATAGTGGAGACTACCTTTTTTACTCACACTTAAAAGCCTTCACAGCATTGCAAAAGTGGCCATGGCCCTTGAACTTCACTTTTTGTCACACTGAAACCAATGTAATATATTTGATTGGGCTTTTATTTGGTAGACCAACATGAGGTGGTGTTAAATTGCAAAAATGCACAAATCATTTGGAAAAAGCCAAACAAGAACAAAGATGCATCCATTAACATTAGGATTCAGATTTTTTACCTAAACATGAACAATTAGTTTTCCTGGGATATACACACATCAATAAGCCTTGAACTAAACCATTTTTAAAGGCACTCTCATCACACCTCACGCAGACTGTCTGCCTGTATTTAATTTGTATGATAAAAGTCTTTATTTGTTGACTATGATAATTGTTCACTTGAATCTAATCAAAAAAGACATTTTAAATTTGAACATTGTATCAGTTCATTGTACAAAATATCTTAATACAACTATGTGGGCTTAATGTGAAATATGTTTAAAACCTGCTTAAAAATTGTTGATTTCAAAAGGTCCTTTTATTCAATCAAAGCAGGCTGTTGTTAATAACTGCATAGTGATTTCTGCTCTTGATGTTCTATCAAACATTGTCAAATAAATGATATTTTTCTTCCATCAGACCACAACACCTTCTTTCTTATGGTTACTATGTTCTCCATCACTGATTATGGGTCATTTTAAACAGGAATTCTGTCTTTCTTACAACTAATACCTTATTCCTGAAACTCGTCAGTAAACACCAGATTTGGGATCTACAAATTGTTCTCCTTTCATCAGATGTGTCCCCCTGAGCTTGGAGTTTCTAGCGATCCTCCATTGTTGCCAAGCCTCTCCTTGCTGCTGCTCTGATCTTCTTTTTTGTCACACTGTTGGATATAAGCCTTACATTTTTTTACATATTAAAATATGCAGCTCATACATCATTTTCTAGGCATCTGTGTGATAATGTGGTAATAATAACTTAAAAGGCCATATATAGGCGTATACATATACATCATTATTAAGAGTACTTAGGTACTGTGCAAATTAAGGATAGGACAAACCTCATAATATTCATCTTATGCTATACAGATGGTCTGTCTGTATTGATAAAGATTCACTCACATCGGCATGGCGAGTGCTTGAAATATCTGATATGGGAAGGCAAGTTGGTCTTATCTTCTAATTAGTTTTCTTTAGAATTATTTGACCACTTAAGAGCCCTCATAAAGAGAGTTTGGAGTACTTTAACCTTCAGCTCTAGATTATCAGGTCATCCTCAGTGGATATGGCAAAACATCATGTCTCATTTATTTCTACAGTAAAAGAAGAAGGCATTTGACTACATTTATTGTATGTAAAAATATAACTTTTATAAAATGCAAAGTAAAATTTTTGGTGTGTTTAAATATGAAAAAAGATTTTACTTAATTTATGTAATTTTTCAAATTCATGCGAGTTTGTACGTCAAGTTAAACGGCATACCGATCAAGTGTTAAAAAGAATAAGTTGTCTTTAGGATCTCTGCACCTTTCTCATTTTCTCTTCATCCTTAAACATGTCTATAAAAATAAAAAAAATTCTTAAATATTTTGCTAATTCTAGAGTAGTATCTTTGAAGCTTTTGCTCAGTATGTTAGCTTATTTATATATATATAGCTGTCAAGCAGTTATTATCCATCCCATCTATCACTGAAACCCTGCAGGTTCTGCTGCTCATCTTTGCTTTGGTGGCCGACAGTGATAAAGATTCAGATGGTGAATTTGCCCAACCTGTCTGGGGAGTTATCTTATTCCCTGATCTTAGCTGCTGAAGGCTGTTTCAGATCCTTTTAAGGTAAAATAGTGATCCATTTCTCTGCTCAATGAAACTCGTTGCAACTTCATCGCCACACATTTTAGTTCAGTGAGAAAATGCTATAAATCCTTGTCTGCAGGAGGTTTTTCCCTGACAATGTACAAATTATGTAAAGGTCTTTGGTTTACCACTATAAAGCCAATTTCAGTGTTGATCAAAATCAGAATATCACATTTATTGTCATTGCTTTTGCTTCTTATCCAAAAGACTACTTTTTCCAGATGATTCTTAAATGTATAGGCAAGACAAAAACACAAGGGAGTGTGTGTTGCAAGACGTGTTTTTCCACTCCCCCCCCTTCCCCTCTCTCACCACAGGCTCTGTAGTTTTCTGGTCTCTGGGGCTTTGTCAGGTATCCAGGTATCATCCGGCGCTCCTGCTGCTTTTACTACTTGAAATAAAACTTGTAATACAGAATTTTAACCTTCTCTCAGACACTTTGAGATATAATTTATTCTCAGATTTTCAAGCCTTTCTTCTCAGTACATATTTCAACAATGTAATGATGTGATAGACTATTTTTAACTCTAACAGTAAGACACAGAGTCTTGTGTCAGTCTCTTCACAAGTGACAGCTGCCAGGAAAAAAGCTGATAGAGAGAAAGACAAATACAATATCCCAAAGTTTATGTGTGAGTGTCTGTTGTTGTTTTTTTTTCCAGTGATAACAGAAAAACAAACAACAAGATTCCTGGTGCCAAGGAAGCAAAGAAATAATACCCAGAGTTAATCGCCTCCACTAAACTGTTTACATCCCCTAATTATAATGTATTTATAATGACGGTTCATTATCACATTACTATTCTAACATTTAACTTCAAGAAATATTTACCCCAAATCCTAATTTAAGGCCTAGAATACTTGAAACTTAAACCTTGTCCAGATTGTATGGCCTCTGTGGTGATAGGAGAAGAAAACATCCAAATGCTCTAGAGCCATTTATCAGAGTGTTTGCTGGTTTCCTGTGTCATTGCTAACGAGATTAGATAATGGTCACTCCGCTTCAGGACATTTATCAAGCCAAAGATTAAATTACATGAGTGCTGCTTTAATATACAGAGGACACTGATTACAGAAAGACTGCTGTTATATGTAGAATGCTTTTACTGATCATACAGAGTGTTTTGTTATGTTGCATCCACAAACTCCACAGTTTTTTTCTTTTAGACATACGCAAAGTTGTGAATAACTATAAAGTGATAGGAAGATGATGATTTATAAGGTAGAAAAAGGGCTGTGTTAAGCAGATCATTAAACTATTTATCAAGATTTGAAAACATAGTGGAGTACTGTTAACTACATTTGAAAAGTAAAAGGAGTATTTCACTCAGTAGAAAATATCTATACGATACATTTAGAGATCATGCAGAGAATCTGGTTTCTTATCTGAACAATAAAACAACATCAAGTGTAGGAAAACTAATGCTGTGAAGCATGGGGGTGGAATTATAATGCAATGCGAGGGATTTGCTTCAACTCTTATAGGGATGTTGCTCTTAGAGAAACAGGCGAAGCTAAAATTTGTAAGCTTCCAAACATGTTTTTTTTTTTTTTTTTTTTTTACAAAATTATCCCCTTGGGGGGATGAATTCAAATGCATCACACTTTTCAAGTGTTATTGCATGAAAAAAATAGTGTTTTCCTTACACTTTCTGGTAAAATGTGACTCTTGTTGCTCTAGTAGTTCTAGTAGAATAAATTGAAGACGGTGATAATAAGGTTACAAAATGTGGAAAAGTCTGAGGTATTAATGAAATTCACTGTATCTCTTTTATCAGACATTCTTGTCTATAGTAACACTGATAATCATAGGTCAGTCTGAACAACATTAGATGATGATAAATCATCACGTCCTTCTCATTCAATCATAAAAAAAGAGACTAAAAGGTTGACCGAACCATGTTATCTGCTTTTACAAATACTTAAACAGACAGAGGTCAGTAGGAGGTCAAAATAGCAATAAATTTCCAAAAACTGCATAATTGTTCCCACTTTTAAACCTTTTGTATTTCTGTTTTTGACTCTTTTTAACATTTTTGACTTTAACCCTGACACAGGCTGGTTATAATGTGCTTAAACTGTTGTATTGTCAGGGAAAGGTCACAGCTTGATCACACGAACCAGTGAAGGTTATCTCACACGCATGGCCAGGCACACACCTCTGTTATGGTGGTATTTAAGGGTGTTTGTCCATAAACAGCACTAGTAAAGGTCTAAGCACAGGTTAGCTCACATTGCATTAAATCTGTCAGCAAAAGACCTTCTTTAGCTTCTGAATGTTACAGAAATTAAACAGGACAGGAGGAGCTATTGATAACATGATTAGCTACAAACCACACCTCTTCTGCAAGAGCATGCTGTAGCCTTTGTTTCTTCAACAAAAAATAAAAGAAAATGCAAATTTTAACTTAAATAGGAAAATATTCATCTTCCCATGTTGCTCTTTTGAATGTCTTGTTCAGGTACGCAGGAATACATCATCACCTCCAAACACTTAAAAGACATGGATTGTGTCACAGTTAAAGCAAGAGCTCAGGAGCAACATGACCTCACTAACTCCTACACACATGCCCTCTTTTAGCCAAGTCCTGGGAACACCACAGACTTCCATTCAGTGGATCTGAATATAACAGAATCCCATTTAAGGAAGAGTCCAGCACATAGTGAACCAAGGAATGGATGAGCAGCTGAATCAACACGTTGCTCCATACTTACTCTGTTGTATCAGCTCAAAGACGAGGGAGAAATATCTCCTGCTGGCTTTCTCCTCAGTGCGTGTGTGAGTGTGTGTGTGCTGAGGATGTTCGTCTTTGTGAAAATGTGTGTCTTCTGCAGATTAGAACTCAAAGTGATGTTTCCAACCCCTTTTTATCTTTTCCTGTCTTTTTTCCCCACAATCATATAACTATAAAATGCATTCCAATATAAACATGGTCAAGTCAGAATAATAATAAAAAAAACACTGTATTGATCTACTGTATGAAAAATTTTCGTCAAGTGTGAAAAAAGTAATCTAACCTAAGAAAAACTGCTGTGATCCTCTTGGCAAAAACAGCTGCCATCAAACATTGTGTCTAAGATCTCTTTTTAAAGAAGATTCCTCACTAAGCAACAATGGAGGATTTTTCAATCATAAACAATCTGCTTTGTATCATGGAATGGAAGCATCTCAGTCAGATTTGTATCCAGGGCTAATATTGGCCACTTCTTTTTTCAATCATTCAGTTAAAGACTTCATGCACCTTAAAAAATGTAAATCTATATCAGTCACTCAAAATGAGTGAGTTTGTTCTTCAATTGAGGAGATAAAATAGACATTTTGCCAATAGAGCAATACAATTTAGATTTAAAATAATAAGACAGAACTGAATTCTCTTATTTCAAGTGCATATTTAATTATCTTATTTTAACAGTAAAAATACTCATTCCATTGGCAATTTTTCATAACCTACCTATTCAAATCAAGGGTAAAAACATTTAATTGAAGACATTTTTGCTTATTTGTAGATCGTTTTTCCAGTGTGGTGTGATTAGGATCACTGTACTGTTACATAACCTAAGACAGCTTGAGCGAAAGATCTCACTTGGTGATGTTTTTTTCCCTTTAAGAGTTTCTGCACCGCAAACATTGAAATATAAGTTAGACAATATTTCTTGAAATATGATTCTTTTCATTATTTTAGGCAGGTAAGGCACTTTGCCACTGGTATAAGAGGATTTTAAAATAATTATTTTGTCTTCTTTTAAGAGCATAATATATTTTTATCTTATTTTAAGGGCAAAAATATTTATTCCATTAACAAATCCTCTTATGTATCTGTTCCAATTAAGGGCAAATACAGCTAGTTCCTGAAATGTTTCAAATATTAAAACATATTGTCCAAGTCCCAAAGAGGAAGAGCTGCCTCAGGCCTTCACAACATAACCACCATGAAAAACCAGTTTTTGGTAAATGTGAGTCATGCCTGGAATCAAGAAGCTTAAGGCAATTTATTGCAGACTGAATTCAGAAAGTCTGTTTCTCGTCTGGGTGGTGTGCTGTCTCAGAGCTTATCAGATTTCTTTATGTGTTGCAGAAGTAAGGCATGCATGTGGCTGGTAAAGTGGAACTAAAAATTAATGGTTAATCACAGTTGTTTCATAACTGTTTCATAAACATCAATTTTAAGGAAGTCTGCTCTTATAGCTGAGAATAAGCGGCAAATGTGAGCTGCTGCTTTTCAAGCTCTGTCAGCAGATTTACTATTCCCCTTTTAACTGTTGCATTGTTAAGGAAATAAAGTTTGATAAAACATACATGACAACACCACTAGGGGGCAACAAACACATGAGGAAATTTTCTCTCGCCTGTCCCCTTTACAATTACAATCTGCAACAGATGCAGCTTTTCACTTTTAACTGTGAAAAATGCAATATAGTTACATTACAGTAGCAGCCATTCAAAATGGCCTTTACCAGTCAAACATCAGCTGAATGGCAGCCGACTTCCCTCCAACTCCCAGCAAAATCCCCTCCAACCTCCAGCCACTGGAGTGACCCCCCTTATGCATATTTTTTTACTCTGATTCCACCCTTTCACTGAATTACAGGGTCTGACCAGTAGATGATGCTTCTCTTTAGATCTTAACATCCACAAATCATGACAGAAAGAATATTTTAGTACAAATATAGATGTTTAAAAAGGAATTGTAGTGGACCAGGCAAAGAGCAGCCAAGGGCCCATCAAGGAAAGTGGGGAAATTCTGAATGGCTACTACTGTGGAAGACTGAAATCATTAAACACAAGTTGCTGTGTTATTGCTGTACTATTAGTTCTGTGGTGATGTACTTTTCTGATGTTTCATTGTACTGCAACAGCCCACAATTTAGGGAAGAAAACATGCTATAAGACATCAGTTTTATATTAGACAGCTTTATTTGTGTTACATGGACCTGTCTATTCACTGAAACTGAGTCACAGTCAGCTACACAGGATATACAAATATAAACAAGAAGAGTATTTTAATGCACTGAATCACATGAAATATTAGAAATTAAAGAGGAAAGTAGGATCCATATAAAATAGGTAAAGAAAACTGTTAACAATAAATAGACATTTGAGTTAAACAGCTGTGACCAAAGTGGATCAGAGATCATCTTCCCATATTAAAGATATTAACGTGTCCGCACCAAAGACACTGAACACGGGGCTCCCTATATGTTCAACAATGTGTGACTGTACAAGAAGGAATATTGTACGTGTAAGTATACCAAAGAGTTTTTATGTAGATGTTAAGAATCATTTGAATATTTAGATAATGTTTGACTGTGGTAATTAGTTGATTCTCATTTATGTAACATTGGGTAAAAAGTGGGCCAGAGCTGCTTTATCTTGTAGGCTATCAGGATTGACTTCAGTTCTGCACGTTTCAAGCAAACATGATCACATCCAACTCATCTTTACTTGCATTGATGTAACTTTATTCAAATTAACTGAAACTGATACTAAAAACTGAGAAGAAGAGAAAATAGCTTCAGCTTCCTTTGGAATCAGACCAAACTGATGCTTCATGAAGCATAAACCAGAAAGAAAATATAGAAACACCTCGTTAGTTTAGAAAAGCCACATGTGCTGTTTGCAGTTTGACAGTTTTTAATTCACATTCTGTTGATGGGAAAATAGCTTCATAAAAATGCTGCCCTCATGTGGGGTAATTGGGGTACTGCATTTAAGGTGCACAACACAGCATATTTTTGTGTAAATATGTCCATCATCCAATGATTAAATGTAGAAGATGGAAAGCAGCTCTCAGAGGAAAGTAAAAATCATTTGTAGAAAACGGTTACCATGAGCATCACCTCAGTTAAACTGGATTTAGAAGCACACATTTACAGATAAAGGCAGTTTATCTAAACTGCATTTCTCTTTTTTTCTTCATTCTTTTACAATCGCATCCAGGTCGTCTTCAGTTTCACCTTCACCTAAAAACAAAGATTTTGCATCTTACATTATTTCTTAAGACTTTGTCAACACAGTTTGCTTTTAATATTTTCTACACAATCAATAGGGTGTTGCTTACTAAGACAGTTTTGATGGATGAAAGAATTCGGCAGCAGGAGAAAAATGAGGCCGAAAACCAGAAGGGCCCCAAAGAATCCTCCAATCAAACACCCGATGAGGACAGCGTTGCTGGCACCATTATCTACAGGCGGGAGTGGGGAAAATAAAAACAGCATTTTTTCAGCTATGACCAGATAGGAAGATAACATTTGAAGGATTCATCATTTCACCATAGATATGCAGGACAGCAGTGCATTGATCTGAAGCCTTTGAATGATGACAAACGACTCGTGCATTGTTGTCAGAGTAGGAGGTTCCTTTGAGACTCAAAATAGCCACCAGTTCACCATTCTTTACTTCACAGCTACCATACAGAGCCTGAGGTTAGAGTCAGAAAAGAAAAAGCAAACATTTCATCTCATAATCGTATATTTTATATCTTAGTCATTGAAAGTTGGGTTAAATACAAAGGGCTGGAAACATTCAATACAATTTAAGGTGGCAGAATCTGCAAAACTATTTTGAATCAACACAATAAAGAAAGTAGGTTTATTGTAAGAGGTAAATTAATAACTGCAGTGTCGGACAGTGCCCAGCTCACCTCGGCAATGTCCTCCACCTTGCCGCCAGGGCAGGTCAGAGTGTAGTTTCCATGACTGCAGTAGAAAGTGAAGGTAAGGTTCTTAGATGATTCAGACACTCCACACCTAAACTCTGCAGGCTCGCCCACAGCCACTTTAACGTCAACTGGAAGAGTCCGATAGCCAGAGGGCTTCGGTTTTGGAGCTGATGGGGTGGTAGTGTTAGCCGGAGATGTTGTGGCGTTTTGAGCTGAAGAAGATGAACATTTAAAAACAAAATAATTAAAGTGGAAAAATCAAATGAAAGGGTGCATTTTTCACCCACAATCAAATAATTATAGATGCACTTGGCAGATGTACATTTAAAACAGCGGCGAAGCAGATAAATTCCATAAGGTTGGCCAGGGAGGGACCAATGTGCACTGCTGGGGGGCCAGAAACTGACACAAAAACCAGTTCAGGGTCAATCTGCACTAATAGTACTGCATCAATGGGGAAAAAGAAAACAGTATAATGTTTGTATTTTTTCCAATAAATCCCAGAAGTCAGACCAGATTTTCGTGAAGCCCTTGCTAATAAATTTGCGCACTCATTTATATATGAGGTCTAGATTACTGATGATTCTGCAGAATATTCACATTAAGCTGGTTTAGCAGTTAATCTTTATTTAAACAGAGGACTAGAGGACTGCAGAGACACATGACTGTCACTTCTCTTGCCTAATATGAAAACAAAAAAGAAAATAAGTTCTGTTTGAAATCTTTACTGTTAGTGCGCTGATGTAAACAAGTAATTAGTGCATCTTAATTGTGAGTTTAAGATTCACATACAAACAATAAACATGTCAAATTAATTGTGACATCCCACTTATAATCATCATTACTTCCACTCTTTGGTTTCGAGGGGAACTGCTTGTTGGTGAATTATTTCCTAGGGAAGGCCATGATCATCTCTAGCTCTGCCTTGATTTACATTTTCTATGAAATGTTTCATTTTAGTTTTATCTTATAAAATGCTTTTATAAAAAATAATATCCTTCATGATAGTGGAAAAAATCTTATAATTATTGGCATTCCAGAAATTAAGTCCTTCTTGTAAGGATATGGTTCAGCCCCACCCTGATAGATAAGATGAAAAAGATGGATGGATGGATGGATGGATGGATGGATG
>NW_015151877.1:24972-26711 GCF_000732505.1 Cyprinodon variegatus
TTTATTTATTAAAGTGTCCAGATGTTGCAAAGCCTCCCTACCATCACACTAATCCTTAGCACACACAAATCAAGTGAAACATGACATAGTTAAAACAACTTTAAAAACCTAACTCAGCAATGGATTTGAATCATTTTTTGGCCTCACTATATAAATTGTGTTGATGGAATAAAAATGTTTAATTTAAAAGTTTCTTACCAATTTAACGATTAAAACTAATGTCCTGCTTTAACGATTAAAACTAATGTCCTGCTTTTAAAGTTTCTTTGACTGAAGGAAATATAAGGTTACCTCTTCACATCTGCACATTTTGAAATAGCAGTAGATTCTTCAGGCAGCTGCATATGTCACTGTGACGTTCATGGAGATATTATTTACCTGAAGAAGGTGCAGCGACTTGGAGCACCAACAGGAGCAGCCAGCAGATATGAAAAAAAAATTTCTTCTCTGCCATTTCCTCTGGTTTGCTTGATTTGGTTAGTTTCTGTTATCCCATACAGATTGTCTGTGAAAAGTCAGAGAAAAGCTTAAAGCTCTTCATGTCTCCAAAGACAGATGAAATAATGAACCAGCCATAACTTTCACTTTTATTGTTCGTGTAACTATATGTGTTAAGAAAGATCTGGCAGAACATGTTCAGAAAACTGAAAAATAAATGCTTTAATATATAGCTTAAATTAGGAGTGTGTAGACTACGTAGCAAAGTAATGAAACAAAGGGATTTGCTCAAAAAAAAAAAATGTACTGATATATTTTTGTTTTTGGACGCCTTCATATTTGAATCAAAAAAGTTTCACTTCAGTAATTCCCAAACTATAAAATCAACATCTTTAATCTAATAAAGTTGATTAATATACCATGCTTAATGTGATCAAAAAGAACCATGGAAATGACTGAGTTTGAAAGTAATTTCCAGCAAACACGATGTTATTTAAGTTCGTTGAACTGCAGCTGAGCAGTTTTTTTGTGACACGCTAAGTAAAGAAAGAGAATGCTGACCGCAAACAACCAAGAGATTTTTCAAAAGAAGAGAAGCTTCCCTATTCAGAGGAAGTCAAATATGTTTCTGTTCGTTCCTCAAACTGACCTTCATGAATGTACCGACTCCCTCTCAGGGCCGCTGATCCACGTATTTACCTCTGGTCTGGTCTCTTTAAATGTCCCCAACAGGAAAGGAGTCTCAGACTACCGAGGCACCTGGAGGAATGTGGATATATTCTTGATGGGCAAGGTGGATTTCTGAGAACAACAAACAGGTTGAGCAAGCCTTCATTCAACCAGGAAAAGCTGCAGAGTCAAAATCATTCCAGTTTTCTCTGCACTCCAGTTTCTTTCTTTGTTGTGATGAACTCTTCCTATGTTAAAAAACCAACACTGAAAAGTGTAGATGTGTTATTGTAAATCCTGCATCAAGTTGATTTTGAAATAAAGGATTAAACAAGAAAATGAACGATGCTGTTTTAGCTTCTTTCCTCATTTTTTTGATCATATCTCTACAAACTGCATAAAGAGAAATACTAACATCTAAACACTGCTGTAGTCTAAATGTCCACTTAAATAATTAAAATCTCAAAATGTTTAGCCAAATACTAAATGTAGAGGACAGCAGATAAGATCAAGCTATCAAAATGTGTCAATTCATTAACTTTTGAAAGTTTTTAAAACCCTTTAACTTCTAACATCTTTAAGTTAGTAGTAATGTATTGCTGAAATAGAAAGTTAATACAGTAACATACACT
>NW_015151877.1:27727-35796 GCF_000732505.1 Cyprinodon variegatus
CTGCAGGAGATTGTCTTGACCATGTCTACATGCCTAAATGCACTAAGTTGCCGCCATGTGATTGGCTGCTTAGAAATTAAGTGTTAATGAGCAGTTGGACAGGTGTACCTAATAAAGTGGCCGGTGAGTGTATACACATCTTTAAAAAATTTTCCTTTCATAGCTTCAGCCTCTTTAGATCTCTATGATGAAAATGCAGAGCAACTTCATTACAAGGTCACCTTTTGGAGAACAAAAGAAAAACCAGTGATTAAAATGTGAATTTCACTTCAGCAGGACAAAATAACAAATCACCCTTCGCTTTTTAAAGAAATCTTTTCAACCCATCAGTCAGAAATAGTTATAATGTGACACAATTGCAACCTCATAAAGACATGGTCAACCAACTGAACTGATGCAGTGAGGAGATGAATCTATAACACAAATCTTCTGCATCCTTCATTACATTGGGGCAAACACACAAATCCAGGTACAGAGAAACAACTCTCCACACACATTTGCAAATAATATTGCAACAACAGCAAGTTTCAGCCAATATGAATTAGGCTCACAAGTAACAGATAAAATTGATACTATTTGGCACGTTTACATGGTTGTGGTGTAAGGCAGTGGTTCCCGAATTGGGGGGAGCGCCACTCAGTGTTTTTGTTTTTCTGTTTTTTTTGCTGTGTTTAGCATTATTGCAGCAGAACTGAAATCTGGGTGCCACGCTATACCGAACACATTTGGTTTGCAAAGAGAGACTTTGTTGGTAAGAAGAGGAGACATATAATTTAGGCAGAGAGAGAGAAAGAGAAAAAGGGAAACAGCAAAACCATAAAACCAGCTGCTGTGTCGGTACAAAAGAAACAGTTTCTTGTGGCAATCCAGATGAAGAAATTAGAGGAGCTCCTGCAAATGGACACAGGGAAGACAAAGGAACAGACAACCAACAAAAGCAACAACAATGGTAGCAGGGACATTAGTGAGCTTCTCAGAACTGTGCAGCAACAGTAGCTTAAAGAGGCGCTTGTCTGGGTTACTGAAAAAAAAATACAATGATGGTAATGCTGGCAGTCATCCAGGCTATAGTCATTCAGAAAATAAGTAAAAAAAAAAAAAAAAAAACTATCCATTGGACTTTTCTTTCCAAGTCTGAAGATGTCCAGTGGATTGTTTTTTTTAACTTTTTTGGAATGATGGGAATGTTGAATACGAAGTGTTGAATTCTCTTACACAGTAAAATAGAAGGTTAAAATAACAACACTCTAAAAGTGGTAGTTTTTTAATTTAATATTAGAATAATATAAGATTTTATTTATTTTACAGTAACATTGTTTACAGCATTGGTTCAAATTTTTTTGTTTGGTAACTAAACGTGTCAGTGCTTATGATGCTAGTCCTAGATTTATTCTATAAATGCTATGAAATAAATCATTTGGGATATCATCCAGCACTGTCCAAGCTTATTAGCATAGTTTCTTCTTTCCTAAACTCTGAAACCCTTTTTTTTACTTACCTCCACTTGCCTGTGTAGGTCTGTTGCTGAGTTTTAAAATGTTAACAGTTCTGTCTCTTTATGCAAAATGGATACATGTTAAAAACAAATGTTAGCTTGTACTTTCCTAACACTTGGTCAAATTCAAAGACGTTTCACACTATAATCAAAAATACCCATTCACAAACACATTCAAATGCAGACATGTGCCCACTTCTGTCTAGCATCTAGTTTATTTTAAGTTATAAATTGAATTTCAGAAACTGCAAATATAGACATTGACCTTATCTCTTTTGTGCAAAACGTTAACTTTAATATATTTAATTATTAGAAACTTCAATCGAAAAAAGATTTGAGAAACAAACTCCTTCTTAGTATGTGGACCTCCTTCAGATAGCCCTGCAAACCTGTACTCCCCTCAATAAAAACCTGTTTCCCACTTTATATTAGTAACCAATTTAAAATAGTTGCGGGGAAAAAATGAGCGCTATAAAAAAATTGGTTCTGCAGTGAAGGTTGGATGTTATTGAAGCAGCTTACATTCAATGCGTTCAAGTTCCTTCTATAAGGATTGACTGAGGTCATTTCCTCCAATGAAACACAAAAATGAACAGAATGCTTTTTTAGACTCATAAGTTCTGTTTTTTTTCTTTTAAAGACTTTGAAAAGCATGTTTTATCTGTGTGAATGGTTCAGCTGTCTTTGATGAAACGTTGTCTCCTCTCACACCTGCTCCTTGTCAGCTCGTTAGCCCTGCCATTGTCTCAGTCAGCTACATATACTCTCCCTCTGCAGTCACTCCTTGTTGGTTCCTTGTCGTTGCTGGTCCTGTCGTCGCTGTTTTCCTCTCACCTCATCTCTCCCTGGCTCCTTGTACCCTTGATGTCTCCGTAGTTCTGGTCTGAGTTACATTTTAGATGGATTTTTGGATTTTGCCTGTGCTATTAGTGTTTTCATTAAAACTACAAGAATTCACCTCAGCCTCTCTGCCTCTGCATTTTGGGTCCTCTTAACTACAACCAAGACGTGACAGAGGAAAACAGAAAAACCTGAGAACTAACATAAATCTAGAAACTACAACAAAATAGGAATGAAACCATTAAAACTAGGAAACATGGAGCAAAGTAAAGAACAACATAACCAAAACCATGAAAGTGAAACTACAACAAAATAGGAATTAAACCAATAAAACTAGGAAACATGGAGCAAAGTAAAGAACAACATAACCAAAAACATGACAGTAACGCCCAATTCTCTCCTAGGTTATTTACATATTGCTTACAGATCCTCCTACTTCCACTTAAAACTTCCTCAAAGCACTTGGTTCTTGAATTTGAAGCCATGGTTTTAATTTAAGTGGGCTTTAGTCTATGAACTATCAGCTGTTATTCCTAGTTTCTGTAGAACATGTTTAAAGTGCTGATATTTCTACTACTGCAGCAAGGTAAGAAAATATCTTGTTACTAAGACTGTTAAATACTCGACTATTTGAACACTTTAACACTAATCAGTAGACCTCAACTTAAAGGTTCACCTGACTTGGACTTATAAATGTTTCTCAGGGTTCAGACCCAGCAGTTTTGTTCAGAACTTTCATCCAATCAGCTTAAATGTTGGATTACATCTACGGTAAATCATTCCGAAATCCTTGAAAGCAAAGACTAATACTTAATGGTTTCTGAAAAAACTATCCTGTTTTCTGTCAAAGCATCAACAAGACCGTTACTTGCATTGCAATGCAGTTCTTTATCCGTTTCATATGCAAATGAGGTGGTGCCAGGAGCTCTTCTATTCCTCTGCTATTTTCAGACTTTCAGTTTTGGCTAAGAAAGACTCAGCTGCTGTAGACTTAATTTGTTTGTGTTATTACTACAACTTTACTTTAATTTATATGAGTTATCTTAATACTGAATGTTTTTACAAACATGTACTAGCTATGAATGTTATGTTGTTTTTGTATCTTCAGTGAAATATATGAGCATTTTTTTGTTTCAGAAGGCACTGAACAAAACGAAAAACAGCTTAGGTGAAGTTTACACAAAACTTTTACCCCACATGTGCTGCAGCTATTTTCTGCTGATTAAATAATTGATATCAGAATAGAATAGAATAGAATTCAACATTATTGTCATCACACCGTCACAAGTATGAAATGAACTGTTCATCAGTAAAAAGTCTCCATAAAAGCAGAAGTTTAGGCACGTTGCTGCTGTAGAGCATATAGTCATCTACTGATGCAATGGAAAGCTTAAGACATCAGCAATGACCAAGACATCTCTGATACACACCAATCCAAACACTTGTTTAAAAAAGAGAGAGAAAATGTTTTTATTCACAAGTGAATCACCCATAATTTTTTTGTATTTAAGTATTTTTGAACATTTAGGAAAGGTCGCCGAGGTGGTTAAAAAGCTCCTCGGTGGCAGGGCTCCGGGGGTGGATGAGATCCGCCCGGAGTTCCTCAAGGTCCTGGATGTTGTAGGGTTGTGTTGGCTGAGGCGACTCTTCAACATTGCATGGACATCGGGGGCAGTCCCCCTGGATTGGCAGACTGGGGTCGTGGTCCCCCTATTCAAAAAGGGGGACCGGAGGGTGTGCTCCAATTACAGGGGAGTCACACTCTTAAGCCTCCCCAGCAAGGTCTATTCGGGGGTGCTGGAGAGGAGGGTCCGTCGGATAGTCGAACCTCGGATTCAGGAAGAGCAGTGTGGTTTCCGTCCTGGTCTTGGAACGCTGGACCAGCTCTACACCCTCAGCAGGGTCCTGGAGGGTGCATGGGAGTTCGCCCAACCAGTCTACATGTGCTTTGTAGACTTGGAGAAGGCGTTCGACCGTGTCCCTCGGAGGGCCCTGTGGGGGGTTCTCCGGGAGTACGGGGTGCCGGGCCTTTTGATACGGGCTGTCAGGTCCCTGTATGACTGGTGTCAGAGTTTGGTCCGCATTGCCGGCAGTAAGTCGGGCTCGTTTCCGGTGAGTGTTGGACTCCGCCAGGGCTGCCCTTTGTCACCGATTCTGTTCATTACCTTCATGGACAGAATTTCTAGGCGCAGCCAAGGTGTTGAGGGGATCTGTTTTGCTGGCCTTAGGATTGCGTCTCTGCTTTTTGCAGATGATGTGGTCCTATTGGCTTCATCAGGTCGTGATCTGCAGCTCTCGCTGGATCGGTTCGCAGCCGAGTGTGAAGTGGCCAGGATGGGGATCAGTGCCTCCAAATCCGAGGCCATGGTCTTGAGCCGGAAAAGGGTAGAGTGCCTTCTCCGCGTCAAGGGGGGTGTCCTGCCCCAAGTGGAGGAGTTTAAGTATCTTGGGATCTTGTTCACGAATGAGGGAAGAAGGGAGCGGGAGATCGACAGGCGGATTGGTGCAGCGTCTGCCGTGATGCGGGCGCTGTACTGGTCCGTCGTGGTGAAGAGAGAGCTGAGTCAAAAAGCGAAGCTCTCAATTTACCGGTCGATCTACGTTCCTACCCTCATCTATGGTCATGGACTCTGGGTCATGACCAAAAGAGCGAGATCGCGGATACAAGCGGCCGAAATGGGTTTCCTCCGTAGGGTGGCTGGGCTCTCCCTTAGAGATAGGGTGAGAAGCTCGGTCATCCGGGAGGGACTCGGAGTAGAGCCGCTGCTCCTCCACGTCGAGAGGAGCCAGTTGAGGTGGCTTGGGCATCTGTTTAGGATGCCTCCTGGACGCCTCCCTGGTGAGGTGTTCGGGGCACGTCCCACCGGGGGGAGGCCCCGGGGAAGACCCAGGACACGCTGGAGAGACTATGTTTCTCGGCTGGCCTGGGAACGCCTTGGGGTTCCTCCTGAAGAGCTGGAAGAAGTGGCTGGGGAGAGGGAAGTCTGGGCCTCCCTTCTTAAGCTGCTGTCCCCGCGACCCGACCCCGGATAAGCGGAGGAAGATGGATGGATGGATGGATGGATAGGAAAGTTTTCAATTTTCCTTGTCACAGAACAATTAGAAAACTCCGCAGATCTTATGAACTGAAGCAGTGCTGGATAAAAATTCCTCCACAAGAAATGAGACACAAAAGATATAGTAACAATTATGACTTGTTATTGCTACCAAAGATTCCTGTATTTAATCATGGGGAATAGGCCTACTTGCTACCTCTATTACTCTTACGATTGTTTTTTTTTTTTTAGGGTGAAGTTAAATTTGATGTTTTTCTTCTCTTTCTTTTCTGTTTTTCTTTTTTTTTTTTGCAGCAGCAGAAGCTAAAGTGAGTGCTGCTTGGTCAGTGACTTTTGAAAATCCAGATTACTGTGCTTTGGAGGGGACTTCAGTGGAGTTCAAGTGTTCATATCACTACCCAGAAGATGAATCTGTCAGAGAGACTGGATGGTGCAAAGGACTGCTCCAAAATGGGACGTGGAAACGTGTTAAGCTTTCAACTCTATTAACGTACAAAAATCGATTTAAATATCAGGGTGACCATACAAAGAACTGCAGCCTGGTCCTTCAAGACGTGCAGGAGAGCGATGCTGGATATTACTACTTCTGGTTTGACACTAATAAGTTTGGACGGAACAGTAAGCAGTCAGTTCTTCTCTCTGTCATAGGTAAAATAGTTTTAAATAAACATTGTTTGTTTTTTGTTTTTTTAGGGTGAATGTGATTTCTACTTGAAGTTGTGTCTTTGCAGGATCATCAGGGCTGAAAGCCAGCATACACCCCAGGAGAGTAAACGCCGGAGATAATGTGACCCTTCAATGTAGCACAAAGTGCCAAAACCCCAGAATAGTCTGGTTCAGAGATGGACGCAGAGTGACAGAAACAACGTTTAGGGCTCAGAAAGAAGATGCTGGAAACTATTCATGTACTGTTGAAGGACTAAAACCACTGCTATCATCGGATCCTGTGGCTCTGGAAGTTTGGTGTGAGTACTAAGATGACATTAAGTCAGGCTGAATTGATATTAACTACTGAAGTGTTTATTAAGACTGTATAAAGGTTCACAACTTGCAGTTTTAATGAGAGGAAAATAAATGTAACTGTGTTTTTTGTGTTTTTTTCTTTCTTTTTTTATGACTTAATGAGAGCAGTGGGCTTTATGCTGCCCTGCAAGGCTTTAAACCTGGGTTTGAATGGAGACAAAGCAATTCTCGAGCGCATATCAAGGAGCTCATTTTGAGCCTGGATCCATATTTATATTTTATTCTGTTCATGGTGGAGAATCCTGCTTCACAGCAGCAGGTTGAGCCAAACATACTCTAAATGTGCAGGGTCATCTTTGAGCACACCATTTCACTTTTCTTTCACAAGTTCACATTGCTTCTTTCAGCAGTCCACGTTTTCTCTGCTCTCTTTTTCTCATTGTCTTCTCGGCTTGCCACAGGTTTGCCTGCTGTGTACTGTGGCTCGTCGCAGTGACCCAGACTGACTCAGCTCATTGGCTAATTTGTATCACGTGCAGTCTGATGCTGGACGCTCTGGATGGCTTTACCATAGAAACAGGAGAAGCGGCGCAAGTGAAGTTAGACACTGTCTTCAGACAACATGCAGTAATTTATAAATGTTTTAAATCAGGTTGGGTCTGGATTAGCCAGCAGGTGCCCGGATCAGGACCCTGGTCCGCTAATCCGTGACCTCTGAAAGAAATTATATAAAAGAGATAGTTGAATAATTGTTGATGGCTCCATAATGTATCAATATATTTTTTTCGTTATGATGCCAAGATTAGCATTACAGGAATTTGCACTAATAGGAGCCCTTTTATTAAACTAATTGCTTCTTCTGTCAGTTGTATTTTTCAGATTCATGAAAATACAACAAAAAAGAAAAAAAACTAGGGTAAACCTTGGTCAAGCTTTTTAGAATTGGTGCTGACCCAGGGAGGTAGAGGGGCTGCTTTCCCTCTGGATAGCAGGGCTGCCAACTTTTCACCAAACCTTGGGGTGAGATTTTGAAATAGATTGGACAGGAAACCTGTCAGGGTTAGATGAGGACAGGTGCAGCTATAGGTTGGAGGTTTTCAGAGGATTTAAATGAAACAAAGTGGCAAAATGTGAAATTATTATACCACAGTAAATGGGACTGAGTAACAATAGGTGGTCTGTAGTTATGTGGAACATTTTTCTCACCTTATACATTATTTTCTACATTTCTATCTATATTCTAGTGATATTTAGAGAATTGAAGTAAAACAGAAAGAGCCCTACTAAAATACTTGCATTTTAAATATACTGTAAACTAAGAATTTCACAACTTTGTTCATTAATTATTCTCTGCAGTTCAAGTAAATTAAACAATGGGGAACTAATAAGCTATTACTGGATTACTGGCACTTATACAGGAAGCAGTGCAATCGAAACCTATGCAAACTACACTGTGTATGAATATTTGGTAATAGGCTAAGGGTTAAAAAGCTTCATTCATTATGTTAGTTGTTTTTCTTACATTTGACAAAACAGCTAAACAATTCAGACCTTCCAGGAGGCTGTAGATTTTATAAAAACTCACCATGACAGGAGACAGCACTTCTCTGGATGTTTCAGTTTGGAAGGTATTCCTAAACATATTCAATGAACCAAAATAAAGATGAATGAATAAGATAAGTAATATTAAAAAGAAGAACATCCCTGTGGTTTCT
>NW_015151877.1:36674-57190 GCF_000732505.1 Cyprinodon variegatus
GGAAAAAAAACTCACCACTACTGATCAATATTTGCAACCAATCATTGCAAGAAAAATAAGGAGACCCATTTGTGGTTTTGTTTAAACAGTATTCAGTAACTTACTTTATTGGTGAATAAAAGCATACAAAAGATATATTCCTAAATTTGGGAATGCCATGCATTTTGAATGTCTTCATGCAGATAAAGCACTACATTATGGCTGTGATGCAAACATAGATGACCAGAATGATTTAGATATCTGGTATCCTTTTGTAAAAAAAGCCAAACATGAATCCTGCAATGTGTCTGCATAACCATTAGAAATAAGGTAGTTGCACCCCTGAGTGCATGTGCGCCAAAAACTTGATCACAAAAGACAAATCCAAGGTGGAACATAAATGAGAGCTGAACATAAAATGTTATGCTCTGATGTTTTTTTTATTACAAATATAAAATTTGAAAGGTAAAAAAAGCATCTTTTTGATTTCAGTCCCCTTGACTCTGATACCTCTCCAGACCAAGTAAAACTGAAGGCATTTCAAAGTTACCTATTTATTAAACATGGGGAAACATGGCGACTGCAGAAGCATTTTGCTGTAATTCTACTGCAAAGCTAATCTGTGTTGATTGGAAAATGGGTGGAGCTAAATGCTGGACAATCCAGGAAGAACCTTTGTTAGATGTTGCAGAGACAGGAGTAATTTTAAGAATGATGCATAATTTTTTCCTCTCTCTTTAATGAATTCTTCTTCTAACACATAAAATTAAGAAAAATACTGAGGCTTGTGGTTGAAACGTGACAAAAGGTAAAAACCAAAAAACTAGCAACAGTACCTCTGCATGGACATTTGTATATAAAATTTGAGATTTACAGCATTAGCCAGAGTAAATCATTTTGATTTTAACTGCTCTTTTGTGTTTCTCATGCAGATGCTCCAATAAATGTGTCCATTGAGGTGAATCGTTCTAACCCTTTGTTGGTGGGAAGCAGTGTAAATTTGACCTGCAAGAGTGCTGCTAACCCTGCAGCAGATACCTACACATGGTGGTACAGGAGTAACGCTTCCAACCCCAGCTCTGATCTCCAGGTGGGTTTGGGGCGGGTCCTGAGCATTTCCTCTTTGGAGCTGACCCAAACTGGAATGTACATCTGCCAGGCCCAGAACCATGTGGGACAAAGCCGTTCGGCTGAAGTGCTGTTGACTGTGGAAGACACAGGTGGGAATTGGAGGAACAGAAGTGTTCATGTTCAATTATTTATTTGGGTTAATTAGGGTTTATCTTTTTAAATCTCAGTTCATCCATTGATTGTCCTTGGGATTGGAATCAAGGTAATTTTTCTGCTCACGCTGCCATTGGTTATCATCTGGGCTTGGTAGGTAACACAGAAATTGTTGCTTTCCTAACATAGAAATGTGGAATCGCCTGGTTAATTGAGGCCTCTTATCTTGTTATTAAAGGAAACACCGGTCTTGTTCTGAAGAAGACAAAGAGGTGAGCACAGGAGCAGGTTCTGGTAAAAACAATAGAGTAAAGAACAATATGCTACAATTTATGTCTTAAACTATTCTTCTTATTTTCAGAAAACCAGCAATGATTATGAAAATGTAATGTTTGGGTGAGCTCTTGGAATGAGGGAGGAAACCGAACACAGGAATCATAAAAACGTTGTTGTACCAAGTTTTAACACATGAACAGAACAGGCTTTCAAAACAGAACTAACCATTTACAGTCTCAATGTACATTTCCTTTTTTTGTGATGTCTAACACTGATTTTCCATGTAGAGTAGATGATTGCTGTTTCAAATAGTATTGATGGTTTTTATTCTATTTTTAAATTGAATTTAAATATTGGTTTTGTGTTACATTCAGTGGGGGAAATGTGTCAGACACTTTGCAGCAGCAGCTTTCAACCATCTACTGACTGTTTAAAAAACCAACACTGCCCCCTAGAGTTTGAATTTCATATCTGCATGCTCAGAAGAACATACAATTAGTGTTTTTATTTTTTCATTTATTTTTTTTTACCTAAAACCAAACATTATCTGTTCTTGGTAGAAATTGCCCTTTAATGGTTTGGATTAACCCCACTTGGGATTAAGCATGTCAGAAAATGTATAGTGACTGAAATACTGTAATATAGCTTTATAAGCTTAGTGATTTTAAGCCAAAATGCCAATACTTTTAATTTGTTCATTATGTTGGATATATTTCATGTTTTATCTTTATATTAAAATTTCAATGATATTTTTTATATAAAAAAGTCTATTTTTGTTACTTAAAACCTTTTTTATTATAAACATGCTAGATCATAGAAGTCTTTCATCAAAAGTTAAAGTCTAAAGACCTTTTTTTGCTACAAAACAAAAAAAATTCAACATCCCCATCCAAACCCTTCCCCTGTCATTGGTATAAGCATAATCCTCTGATTCCCAATGTTTTTTATTTATTTATTTTTTTACCAAAACTCTTTATACATTCCATGTTGATTGTAAAGGCCGCTCTAAAAACAAGCTGATGGGGCTAAGAACTGATCTCCCAGGGCATCCTGTTACTGACTGCGTGGAGTCACTGTCCTCTTGGTTTTTATCCTTCCCCTTCTCTTCTTGTCCTGCAGAGTATCTACCAGAACCCAAAGTTTATTTAGTTACCAAAACATGTCTGACTGACTTCAGTTTTTTTAATGAACATGAGATGACTGTCATTTATATCACAAAAATAGACCAACCTTGTTGCATCACGCTATAAATAAGAGCTTCCTTAAGATTTACTGAATAGTATTATTTGTAGACAACCTTTCAGTTCACTATCAAAGACAACAACAACTGCGGAAGTCATATGCAGTTTGCATCTGTAATTACCCATGGTTGATTTCCTGTGTTCAAAGTCACATCTGTTTTTATCTCAACAGCCATGTGCAGATCACCCGAAAGAGACAAACTCATTAATGAAATGAATACAACAAACAAGTTGTTTTAATTAAGTTAAAAAAGAAAGGTTTAGCACTCATATCATTAACCTGAGAAATTAATGAATGTTCAAGGAGCTAAATGTGGAACTGAGACATTGTGTGGGGTCTGGGGTGGAATTAGGCTCTTAAAACATTAAAATATTGCCATGATTGTAAAACTATGCCTTATGAAACATTAGAGGCCTAAAATCTAAATTTTCCATCATTATCTTCAAAGCAACAGTCGAAAACACCCTTAGCCCTTACACAACACCGAAAAAAATAATGCAACCATTTTTGGCATTCACCGTAATCATATTTAGGTACTTTAACACAATTGTTTTATGTTAGCAGGGTAGGACATAAAATAATTGTGATAAAGTAACTAAATAAATGCCAAAAGCGGTTGCATTATTTGTTTCCCTTAATGAGTTGTGTAAGGGCCTCATTTCTCATTTATTTGGACTTATCAGAGAATGTGTAAGAGCAAAATGAACAGTCCTACAAACAGAATGTTCTGAAGTAACTCGACTTAGAAGACATTATAAAAGGACTTTAAGTAGGGTTTGATACATGGCATGTACAGCTCAAATCTAACTATATCACACCAACCCAAAGTACAACTTTCATCTGTATATAAAAAAAGCCAAAGCAGGACAATTTCATCAACTGATAATTTAAACCCCAAAAATAAATTCATTAGTAAATTCCAATTGGAGATGTAATCATGAAATATGTCTCCTATCTTGAATAGATAAACAGGTATAGACATATTTTGTTTTTACTTTTATATATTTTTTGTAGCAGATATTTGGTTGTATTTAGTCAGACATAATGGAAATCTACATATCTAATTATGTATTGTTGCACAGAAAGTCATACTTTAAACTCTAATTGGACTTCCATATTTTATTTTGTGCTTTGAGAATAAATAATCTCAACTTGAAAATGAAAAAAAAGTACACACACACACACACACATTTATATATATCTACTGTATATAATTTTTTTTTTTACTTTAAGAACACATATGTATAACTACTTTTATTCAAAAACATTATTCAATTTATAATTAAAATCCTTAGTTAAAAAAGATGAATATGAAGCCTTATTGTTGGGTTTTGTGTCGATAATAAGTTGGTATATTATGTAACTGCAAAGATGGAGTCATGGTGCAGGATGATCAGACACGTGTTGGTCCCCTCATGTATCCATTAGCTCTTCACATTTGAGTTGCAGTATAAAAAATGTCTGCTTTCAATCTGTGTCATCAAGATTCTGTGACAGTTGTCCCAGTCAGGACATATGAGCGATGTCTGGCTTTCTTCTTCCCTCTGAAAGCAGAACCAAAAACAGTTTTGTTTTGTAAGTCTGCAGCTATTTTGCTCATGCATGTTCACAATTGCATAAACACCACTTATACACACACAGGTTGATGCAGTTTGCTCATGCACAAAACAGCTACCACACTTTGCATGCATTTCATAAAATGCTGCAGTCAGAGTTCTGATGAAAATTAAAAAGAGAGATCATATTTCTCCTATCCTAGTTTCTCTTCATTGGCTTTCTGTTAAATCAAGAATAGAATTTAAAATCCTCTATCTCACATGTAAAGCCTTAAATGGCCAAGCTCAATCTTACATCAGATATCTGATTGTTCCTTATTTTCCTAACAGAGCACTTCGCTCTCAATCTGGAGGTTTTCTAGTGGTTCCTAGCATTTCTAAAAGTAAAATGGGAGGGAGATCTTTCAGTTATCAGGCTCCTCTCCTGTGAAACCAACTACCAGTTTAAGTCAATGAGTCAATACAATCAACTGGTTTTCCTTAGATAAAAAACTTTGAATCAATTTGACTGCATGATCTAGTTGAATTGTAAAGTGCCTTGAGATGACATGTGTTGTGAATTAGCGCTATATAAATAAACTGAATTGAATCATTTGTTTTATTTATGATGCCCTTTTGACTCATAGATGCAGTAGTTTCAGCTTTGTTATTGTACAATAAAGGTGTTTAAAGTGGCAAATTACTGTACCAGGAGAAGGGAGGGACCCACCTCATCATCAGAAAGGCAACTGTAGCAACAACAATAGCCAGAATCCCAACAGTTACTCCAATTAGGACCGTTTTTCCTCTCAATGAGTCTGATGGAGTTTTTGCTGTACAGTACAAAGCAGAGGATTAAAGAAAATTACATTTTACAAACTGTAAATAGAGCCTTGTAAAGATTGCCAAATGGCTTAAACTGTCAATGTTTGTCACATAAAAACCACAAATTGGAATGAATATTTGCCTGAGTGAATTTTACACAGGACTAATTTTTAATCGATCCATCTTAGCTCTGGCTGTATGTTCAAGATAATTTAGCTGGTGAAAGTAAATCTCTGCCAGTTTTCGACAGTTGTTAAAAAGTTGTTTTCAAAGCTTAAACTATATACCTTCACCATACTTTAAACTCTAAAGGGCTCTCATTCTAGGGTTGCCAACTCTATGAAAAAAAGGGACACCTCATGTGCGTGCCAGATGAACCTAATGCCTTTACTTGAATGCAACAACTGTAGGCTACAGTTGTAAAACAGAAAAAAAAAAAAAAACCCAAAGCCAAAAAAAGGGGCCAAAACCCAACTTTTCCACTTGTATTTCCTCTGAGCTCTTGCAGCAATGAGGAGGTGTTTGTCTTTGAGTGCAGCAGAGTAAAACTCTGAGCAAGACAGGTTATTATTGAGGTTGAAAATAAGCTCAGCTTTAATTAACTCAGTGGAACATTTGTTCCACACATTCTTCATTAAAAAAAAATCCTATCAACAACATCAGTGGAAGATGGGATGCTGAGGACAAAGGACACAGCGGGACAAAGTGCATTCCTTTTCCACTAAATACGGGATAGGTACGTCTATATCTAAATACGGAACAATTCTGTTTTTCATGAGATGGTTGGCAACCCTATCTCCTTCATTGGCAGAAGACAAACTCTCCCACATGATACTGCTAGTAACGTGCATTAGGCAGGGAAAGGGAGATGCAGTATTATCTTTTGCCACTTTAATGTTCTCCATTTTGTAAAAAGCTACCCGAGCATTAATCATTTTATTCCTACTTCACAAATGTGCTGTATTTTTGCTAGCTCTATCACATTCCAAGTAAAAAAGGTCATGGTTGATTTACAGTAAGGTGAAAATGCTTAAGCAGTACCCTTCACATATTGCAACTCAAATACTAGCTTTATCGAAGTTATTTAAAGGCAATTTTTTGTTGTATTTTGTTATTTACTATGTAAGGATAACATATAGTGCTGGGTAATTAATTGATTTTACAATATAACAGCAATTTAGGAAAATAAACATTTCAAATTGCAAGGCTATAGATTTTCACGTTAAGTTAAACTGAGTAAGACACTAAATTTCTCCCTCCAGCCCTTTAGGTGGTGGTAATGAAAAGGGAAGAGGCAGTCGCACTATCGCACAGATCCATGCATGATAGTAGAAGTTACACGCAAAGGTTACAGTAAAGTCCTGAAACACTGGACTCTGAATAAGCAAACTATTTCACCTTTTGACAAAATCGTTCAGCCCTACTGTAATCATAAACGATAGAATTTTTAAATGTCTTTCAGTACACCATTTTCTTAGCTTTAAAACAGAGGTTCATCATTTACTGTACCTACCTCTGGAATCTGTTATGCTGAAAGTCATGCTGTCAGATCCATGTCTGTTGCGTGCCACACAGCAGTGCTGTCCATACGTCTCAGTGGTAAAGTTGGCCATGCTGAATGTTGGGCCTCTTCCTGTTAGTGTAGCCTTGGTTCGCCTTCCTGGATGAAAGCTTTTGTCTGCAGTCGGTCGACAGGCTTCACCCTGGTACCAGACATAGGTGTCCACCGGTGGGTTTGCCTCACTGCTGCAGGTCAGAGTCACAGGATAATCGTCTTGGGCTCCTAAGATGGAGATACTTGTGTTTCTAGGTGGGTCTAAAGGAAGATGATGCAAAAGGTAAATAAGTAGCTACAAATATTAAAGATTTAAAATAATATATACTACATATCACTTTTTTTTATCAAGTAGTAGTAAAGAAAAGTAAAAAATATTTTGAATGGTTTCCAGTAAAGTTAACAATTGCATAGATTAGCTTCAAGGTTACTTTTTACTTACAATGCACATTAATGGCCAGAAAGTTAGATTTTTGCATGTCATTTCCAGTCTTCATTTGGCAGTGGTAGTTTCCAGATTTTTCAGGTGTGACGTCACGGATAATCCACACCTGTCCAGCATGTAAAACTCTGCTCTCTGTGCTCTTGTACCAGGTGAACTGGCTTTGTGCAGTGGCTGCTGGGCTACAACAAGCCAGGCTTAATGCAGCACCCTCAGACACAATATGGGATGGACCTGCTGAGACTGCAACAGCTCCGAAGGAATCTGCTGAAAAAAGTTTGGGAAAGGTTTTTCCATATTTTCCGGGACAAAACCACATGAACATAAAAATATTTAGCAAGTTTAGCAGTCTATAAGTATAAAAATGTGTATACCACGACCAGAAGCAGCTTCAAACTTATCTACTAGTAAATACCGATATTACTATAACTCAAACACGAGTGAAATAATAAGCAAATCTTAGTTATATCAAAGAACATATACTAGCAGTTTAAACATTTAAGACTTATAACTATATTAAGTCAACTTGCACAGGGATATTTATTTTTTCATTTTGACTGAATATTAGTTGTCACCCTTGCAGAGCAATAGACATGTGACTTGGTAATTTGTACCGGTAGTTATGTGGGACCAGGTCATGCTTGGTCTGTTGGTCAAAAAACCAGAACCCTTTTAGGTCATTATTGCACTGGAAAATCATGTCCATGAAAGTTCTGACCAGGATCAATGACCAATGGCCACTCTGCCAGTCTCCAACATACACTGGTAACAAGCCTGACGGGCAATGAGGACTTAGACTTCCTGGAGTGTCCCTTTTACAGGGCATCACGAGGAACTTTATCTCTTACATAGGTGCAGCATCTGAGTGCTGTCCTCATGTCCACAAAGAAGATAAAAACCGGTTGGACAAACTCCTTTGATACCTGGATTAAAATCACAGGGCTTCTCCTGAAGCCAAGGTTGGACTGTTGGACAGAACCTCCTCAGTGGCACCTAGACATCACTTGCCGCGGCCCCCACTTTGAAAACCAGGGGCCTAAGCTAGCATGACTTGACTTATAACTAAAGACTTGAGTCCTACTTGTTCTTAACAAAACGGTATTTCAGCTCCACTTTTGACATGCAGACTTAAAAAGATGATTGAGGATAACAATATCATGGGACGAATGAGGAGATGACACAAAATAAGGAACGAGAAAACCACAGAACTCTTGCACACAAATACTGCACTTAGACAGAAAGGTCTCTGTGGTCAAACAAGGGAAGAAAGAAAACACCCCTTCCCAAAATTAGCTGAGTCATTTTGTGTCTGAAGCAGCGATGATCTGCAGGCATCTATTTTAAAACCTTTAATTACTCCATCATAACTGTTTTCCAAGATTTGTTACTGTTTCACTGTTACTTCAGCTTGTTTTTTGTGTTTTGCTTTTAATTTGAACTGTTATTTACAATTGGTCAGTTTCACTTCTGCTTTCTGCGAAATGAACAGAGTCAAACAAAGGTCTCTGAGAGGGAGAAATATTTGCAAAAACAAAACTAGTTGAACTGCTTTTTTTTTTTTTTTAGATTTTTTCATTTACTGAGTCAAAAATACAATACTGTTGTATATTTTGATTTCAATTTTAGTGGCCAACCAAACATGGACTCATCTTTTTGACAAAAAATAACAGACTTGCAATAAATTACACTAACTGAAAGATTAACCTAATTGATAATAACAATAAATGAACAGAACCAGTGTGACAAAGAGGCAAGATTAAACCATGTAATCTCTTTAATTTTTAATAAACCAAATGAAGAGAGAGTAAAATATATATGTATAAATATAACGAGGGAATGGAGAGAATATTCTCACCTGCTACTAAGAGTTGTATTCCAGTCTGTGGAGGCATCTTCTCAGTCGTATGGTTGGTAATGAGGTAGAACACGTAGGTTCCACTGTCTGACTCTTTGAGATCAGAAATCCTTAAAGAGCAGTTCTTGGTTCCAGGCTGTCCTAGATACTCCACTCGGTTCTCATATGATGGATCAGGGAAGATACCGGCACTGTGGAACACATATCTGATACACACAAACAAACAAACAAACAAACTTAAAACTTTAGATTTTACTGGAAATAATGTCTTGAGTTTTTGTTTTTCTGCCATACCTTTCTGTAATACAGCGGCTGTCTCCAAGACACCACATCTCAGACAAAACTTTGTATTCCAGTCCCTTTTCATTGCCTCCTGTCTAATTAAAATAACACTTTTTAATTTGACAATTGCACTTAACATTAACAGGAAGCTTTTTGAATAGCTTTACTCACTGGAGCAACAGCAACACCTAATCATTGGTGATATTTATAAATTCTGACCAAACAAAGGTTGCACAGAAAGCAATGTCCATTGAAAGGACTCTGGCTACAAGAAACAATGGCTTCTTTATTACCTGAGCAGAGAGTGGGCCATCTGCTTTGAATTGGTCAGAGCTAAGTGGGTAGTCATAGGAACAAGACAGGACTACTGAAGAGCCAACCACAGCACATATGGGACTGGAGGGGAGGTGAACTGACCAATCACCAGCTAGAACACCTGTGCAAGTTAAAATAGGTGTAACAATACATAAAATAAATACAGTTAATAAGAGAAGTTAATCATCAAGTTCTAACAGTGTCATAAAAAATGATATTTATTCAATTCACATTGATGTCTCGATGATTCTGGAATAAAACAGAAATATTTTTACCTCTCATGCAAACAATGATTAGTAAGCAGCAGTAGCTTTGTTGATGTGCTATGAGCCCACCATTGATGTCCATCTTCCTGTAGCTCCACTGTCCTTTTCTCTAGTTAATGTTTCTGCAGGGCTTTGGTGCTTTTTCTGTTGTCTTCTATCAGTGTCTGTTCACTTCTCTGTCTCCAGGGCAAAAGTGTCTAAGCGCTTCAGCTTCCCCTTTGTTTGCTTTACCAACGAGGAACTTGGATTTTGTCAATCGTTTCATGTCATCATCAGAAGGAAACTGCTTCATCAGTTAGATTTGCTTTTTGTGTTTTTTCTCACAGCCTTCTAAATGTGTGTGAACCAAGCAGCGCACCTGCTGAGTGAAACACTGCCTGAATCACTATTAAACTGTTTAATTAGGCTGCTGTTTTCAGGTGGGGACAGCGTGTCCGTCACAGGTACAGCTCTCGTGCACACCTCGTCCACTCAGGGACCGTGACGTCACTCGCGCCCCTCTCGTGCGCAGCAGAGCGCTCCCAGAAGAAGCAGACCGCAGAGAAAAGAGCGAAGGACGAACTTCAAGTAAAAAACCTCCAGGAAGCTCGTTTTAATTCCCCGCCACTCCTCCAAATGTTGTTCTTACAGCTAGAAGCGGGCGCTGGTGGTTTTGGTTGATGCAAACGGACCAAACTTTGGCAAGAAACGTTGCTTCACTTTTTTTTTCCTTTTTTTTTTTTCTTCTCTTTCTCCGGGGTCAGTAACCTGTGAAGAGAGGAAAAGAGAGGATATACTGAAAAAAAAAGGGATCTATCCCCACTTGGGCTCAAACTTAGTTATTTGTGGGTTATGTTTTTCACATTTTTCTATTTTATTTAACTTCAAAGGGAAAAAAGACCCAAATCCACCTGCTATAAAGGAATACAGGTGAGTACCTTGAAGAAAACGTATAGTTTACTACTAAGTAATTAATAGTTAACAAGTCATTTCTGGTTAAATTAAGCGAATATATATCCAATAAAACAGGATTTACAGAAATATCAGACTAAATTATAATTCTGGCTTCAATTGCATTTCAAACATTTGATTTATCCTAACTGTGTGTAACACTTACCTTGATAATTAAATATTTTATATTAAATCGGTATGATTATGATATTTCTAACATATTATGCACATAGACGGAAGTCCACAGCAAACAGCAACTGGTTTCTGGAACCACATCTAGCTGGATTTTTTTTTTACCACTCCTACTTCACAGAATTAGAACTATCAGCTGATCTAAATCTTTCAGTTTCTATACATTTAGGTGGCTTTGAATCATCTTTTGTATCTATTCAATAAGACTGAGATTTGATCTATTCCACATGGGTAGCTGGTCTTTTTACACATTTTAAGTCTTGTTTAATATGAGTTGTGATTGTTGACCCTATAAAACACTCAAATGTCCCTATGCTTCCACTTCCAAGCTGCTTATTTAAGAAGAAGTAGAATGATTAGGAGAGAGATGAAGGATGATGTTTCTATCCGCTTTAAGCAGTCTACTAATTCCCTTGTGGCAAAGCAGACCCTCAGCATTATGCTACCATCAACGTGCTTAGCAGCTGGTACAGTGTTAGGTTTCAAAGTCTCACCTCAACGCCTATGTGTGCATATTCCTTTCCCCGCAGATGTCATTCAATTTTTCCATGAAGCCTGACAGATTTTACTCAAGCTTGAAGGCATAGATATCAGGTCAGAGGCTTTTCCTTTGGTTGACACCATATCAGTCCAGGTTGATGTTAAACTGGATTTACTGAAGGGGCAACATCAGATTTGAAGAATATTCTAAGGTATTGTGCCAAAGGTTGTTCCTAACCAACCTGACCAATGGACAGTTATTTTCTAAGTGTCACATGGACACCGTTCCCCTTTACCCCTGCCTAATACCATGCTGTGCTGCATGTCATATCCACGCCTATAGCCAAAGCAGATATTTACCAGCTGCTGAAAGCCAAAACCGATGGGAGAGAATACAGCCAGATCATCAGCATACTCGAAAATGATTAACCAGTGTTACAGATAATACATCCAGTTTTATAGCCTTTAGTTTATTCAACAACCCATCCATGTATTAATTAAACAGGGTTGGTAGGAGACACTTTCCCTGACACCAACCATTACTAACACCAGAAGAGGCAGATTGTATTGTCTTTTTACGTGCATCCCATAGTTGAAGTTCCTTCATTTTATTGTGACTTATCAACTATCTGAGAGTGGCTGACCCTGATCAATGGCTTAAAAGCATCACTGAGCCCAATTTACATGGATGAGTTTTTCCCTATGCCTGCATCGCCTCCATAGGGCCATAAATGTAGAAATCAGTTCCCAACTTGGGTTTGAAATTAAACTGAGTATCAGTTGTGCGAATTAGCTGATTATGCTGATCAAACAGTACTTAAGATGTTCTGCTTGTCAGCTCATCATTAATAAACTCTGCTGTAGTCTGCTATACTTTATATGGAGTGATTATCACTGCATATGTCCTAGAAATAAGTCACATATTCACTTTAAACAAATTAAAATGAGGTAGAATGGTGCTGTCCTCAAAGCTCTACTATATAACCAATCCCAGATACTGGGGAGTAATGTATGTGATAGAGCTTAGAGCTCTCACCTCAGCCCAAAAGCCAGCAAAATTGTAAAATACCAGCTTGTGAAATTTCTTTCCGCATTTTCATATGGACTTGTAGGTTTTTTAACTCCCTTAGTGCTGCCTTAATGCTTAAATACTATTTGCTTTCATCATTGTAGCCCATGTTCATGTATGATGCATAACAGTTTCACTCAGATTCATGCCCCCATCTTGTTCTCTGCTATCCTGGCAGTACTGATTTTTCAATTTAATTAAGCTCAAATCAGTTAATTTCAGTAGTGCCAATTCACAAAACATCACACAGTCCAATGAAAGTTCGGTTAAACATTTTCCCTCCAATGAAAACCAGCTGATAACATCCAGTCATTGACTCCACAGGGTTCGCTCATCCTGGATGCATGTGGAGTAGAAATAAACAGTAGACATTGACTTGCATCTTGACTCCACAGCAGTGCATCACACAGAGCATGCATGCAGTGACAGTGAAAAGGAAAATCTCCCATTTAACAGGAAAAAACCTCCCCAAAAAAGCAGGCTCAGTGTGATTGGCCTTCTGTCATGGCCAACTGGGGTCAAGATGACAGAGACAGACATACGAAACAAACATAAATGCACTGATTTATACAGTAAATACTTTCTATACTAGGAAAGGTAATGGTGAACTAGCTTGGTGGCTCTGTGTGTGGAAGACACTGTTAATCATATGAACTCTGAGCCAGTTTACATGCTAAAAGGGATTAAAGAGAGTAATTGTGGGTCTCCAACCACTTTCTCTCTTCCCATGTTTTAATATGTGAACTTATACTAGCTGCCACTCCCTTATCCCACACAAAAACCTTTCCCTCAGTGTCTCTTGACATCAACTACTTTGGTAGTATTTTTCAAAAATTGCCTTGGTTACACTTTAAGGACCTGAACTAATTAAATGTACTTTAGAAAACGTCACATTTCTGAGTCATCATGGACAGAAATCTGAGGAATGCAAAAAAAAAAAACAAAAAAAAAAAACAAATAGAAGCATCAGTTTTTCTTCTTATATAGCTTTTGATTCAGTAAATATTTACTGTTGTTTTGTAACATTTTTGTTTTATGTGATGTATTTTCTAGGTTTTCAAAAGTACAATACCAAGCACAGTAGCTCAGCCCACCTGCCCAGCGTGGTTATTTAGAGGAAGGGACGAGGGAAACCACTCTTATCGTCGTCTATTGCTGCTCTCTGATTTCTCCTGAGCACAGATGTACGCCGAGAAAGTCGTGACCGAGGGGAAGATGGGTGAGTGCCCAGCTCACGCACACCTTTGCATTCACAGTTTTCTCCCTAATCAAATCCTCTAACACACACAGACATGCACAGATTAAACTGCTGTGGAGGTCAAGCTGTTTTTTGGATTTGTGTACAGTCGTTAGTCCACTTTACAGTTAAACATTAACTGGGCCGTTCCGAAATGCTTTGCTGTCTTTTTGATGTTCCCTGAATTTATGCATATGTTTGTTTTTCATGTTGGATATGCTTAGACTGATGTAATATTTGTCTTATTCACTACAATATATTTCTATAATATATACTATGTTCAAAAGGAAATCATCACACAATCCGTCCTCTGCATCTAGAACCTTTTTTCCTGATTGAAGCAGTTAGAGTATATTCTAGTTGTAGACCCCAAACTGCACAGTGTGATGCAGAGTGTGTTTCTAATCTTAAAGGGATTTATTTAATGTTTATTTAATGATTTTTGAAGTGAGGATCTGTGAAGTAGGTTATCATCAATCATATTTTCCTTACCTGGAGCAGAAAGATGTACCACAGCCATTTTAGCTTACTTTATTAATTGAAATGTAAAATTAATGGCATTTACATGGTGATATGGCTCTGTGGTGGTGATATAGACAGTTTTGGACTTCGCAGCAGACTGTTGGTGGGGTTGGCCTGACTAGCTGCCAGCTCTATCATTCCTTCAGATCAACTGCTTTGATAAGAATGGATTCACCCATTGGATTCTGTGTCAATTGTGATGTATTGCTGAAGATGTTATGCTATTAACTTCCCAGGTGTTTATGGTTCTTTGATTCAGACAGACTCATTTGACAAACAATACTTCAAGAATTCATTCACCCATTTTTTTGCTGTTGCACTTATCTGGTGCTGGTGGGTGAAAGGCGGGGTACACCCTGAACAGGTCGCCATTCTCTCACAGGACAACACAGAGACAAAGAGGACAAACAACCATTCATGCACACATTCACAACTAAGAATTTAGAGAAGCCAGTTAACCTAACAGTCATGTTTTTGGAGTGTGGAAGGAAGCCAGAGTACCCAGAGAGAACCTACGCATGCACAGGGAGAACATGCAAACTCCATGCAGAAAGACCCCGGGCCGGGAATCAAACCTTAGTGGTAAAATGTTGCTTATAGTTCTTTAAGCATTTCAGTAGTAATAACATAAAAAGATGCATTGAGGGTATTACTGGAAAAAAAATCTTTCAAATTTGATATGTATTGCAATATAATAAAATTCCATATCAATGATAATTACCTTAAAACAGTTTTTTTTTTATTTCAATATACCATCTATGATCACAGAATTTGTCACTGACTGATATTCTGGGTTTTATCTAGTTTGATGTGTTTTTGTTTTTTTAGGCAAATATTAAAAAAATGTGAAGTTGAAGAAAGTTTATAAACATGGTAAAATAATTGTCATAAGTTTCTGTAGGCCTGTTGTAGGTATTCTTGGAAGTCTTTCTGAGGCTTTTCTTTTTTTCTTTTTTTTTTTTTTAATCGATATTGAAATTATATAGATATGGCCAAAAAAAAAAAACTGGAAATATATCATGTTTTGAGGTTTTGGCCATATTTTCTAACCTTAATCTACAGATAAAAAAAAGTTAGAACATAGTATATCGAATAGTCAAATATCAATTTGTACAGAATATTGTCACAAACAGCAGTGCATAGTTTTCCTTGCATGTTGGATGCTCGATTTGTTTTTGAATTAAATTGCAAATGTCTATTAAAGTGCAACAAAACCCTTCTACTTTACTGAAGGTTTTTCCTCATGTATTTTAAACAATTATAGTAACAATATATTAATCAAAAATTTGAACAGCTAATTTTAATTCAGGCATTCGAAAAACAACCTACTTTGAAACATTTGTGTTTGATATACTAGTCAAAATATATTGTTTCATAAAAAAAAAAAAAAAAAAAAAAAACTGCAGAGAAGTTCATACCAAACTCTAAACTAACAGTCCTTGATATATTTAAGCCACAGCCAGATACTTTGGTTAGCATATTCCTCATTGTTTTACTGCAGCATCATTTAAAACTTAGTTAATGCCAGTAGACTTGCAGTTTTCTTTTCTGATAAGTTTAAGTGACCCTGCAGCTTTAAGACATTTGCTGAGTTGGAATTCATGGGCTGCATCCTCCGAAGGCCAGATTTGTAGGCTGACTACATCATAGGTCTGTTTGGATTCCTAGACTCTTCGTTATGCGGACGAGAAATGGATCCTTCTTTTAGCCCAATTTGAAGGATGGATCCGGTGTATCCTATGTAGCCTTGGATATACCGTGATTCATTGCAAGACCAAGCAAGCCGGCTGCTCCATGATCAGAGGTAAAAATATACTTGGCGCTGAACAGTGGTGAATATTGAAAGTATAGTTTAATATAATACAAGTATGTGAATAGTTCCATCTAAAATTAATGAAAATAGTTGTTTTCAATGGTTATTGAGTCCGATATCTGGTAGGTAATGTTTGGTTTATTGAATTTATTTTATCTGTCACTGTATAAATGCGTTTGGCTGATATTTAAGGACAGATTCTAATATATCTGTAGTGTTGGGGACTATAAATCTGGTACGATGCAGCTGTTGAAGCTCCTCGAAAATGTTATTAACCACTTAAAACAGCAGTTAAAAGTTAGTTATTCACTGTTTTCATGCTTTGTGTGTCAACGCTCACAGTTGCTAGGCGACAGAGTGAACGGTGATAAAAGCCATGGAAGCTTGGACCTGTTTGAATCCACAGCCCGAAGAATCTAGTCCAGGTAGACCAGGTCCTTGGAGGATGCAGCCATTGAAATCGAACACACCCTATCTCTCTTTCTCTGTGCTGCTTTTTACCCATTGCTGTCTCTGTCTATTGCTAATAACTGCCCTTTGCATCCATGTATCAGGCTATCATTAGTGGTAGCCACCACCCTGGAACACAATGGCTTAATAGATAAATATAGTTTAATGAAGCCTCCAGACAGATAATTTGCTCCAATGAAATAAAAATGTATTCTTTGTAATACCAAGATTTATTAGATGTTTTAAATACCTATATATAAGGTGGATAAAAGAAGGCTGAGAATGAGAAAATGCAAAGTCTGACAAAATTGGATGAAAATGGAAGAATTCTTCTCACAGCTGCAGCCTGTTGAATGCAATGATGGAGAAGGATTACGCAGTGTTTGTAAAAAAAAAAAGAAAAAAGGTTGGTAAGTTAGGGGTCAAAGCTTGAGGGGGTTTGGTTCTCAGAATCCCTCTAAGAAAAGAACTACTGACATGTGTAGCATAAACCAGGACCAGGTGCAGGGTCTTCTTTGCTGAAGAAAGACAGAAAAGAGGTGATGCAATTCATAGAGAAATGAGTTTGAAGAATTGAAAAATAAGGAAGGAAACCTTGGTGGTGGTATGTGTCAGTCTTTAGTATCATGCTGATCAACTAGCTGAGCAGGTTGCAAACAAATCTACCACATTTATGGTTCAAATGATAACACCAATATAAAAAAACACAAGATGAAAAATGTCCCAACTTGAATCTAAAGGTAGCCAACTAAACATTCATCCTCTTTTGTAGAAAATAAAAATCCTTTGTTACTGATCTACTGTGTTCTGTAACATTTAACACTTAAATTGAATTTACCCTTTTGTTCTGAATTAATGAAAAAAAGAGTTCTATCTTTAGCTGATCTTTCATCTTTGCTCACATCCGTTTCAGTTTTTGTCACACTGATGACGGCGGGATTACATGTAGAGCACAGTGTTCAGGCGCTTTAGTGATACAGAAAACTGTTACTTTGAAAGAACAGCTCACTTTAGTGTTTTACTAGAGCAGGATTAACAACATGCTCAAAGCTCTTCTTCCTTCCGTTCTTTTGTTCTTTTTTAGGTATATTTCTGTTTTCACTTTGGGTGCAGATGAACCCGCCTGTGGTCTGACATCTGCTCAAACCCACAGGTCTGCCAGGGTGTTTGGAGACGCCTCTGCACCATTTGGAGACTTGAGGAGTTTTAAAAACGATTTAAAATGGTTTTCATTAGAGGGGTCGGTCTCACTGGTTTGATTTAAGTTGCTTTTTTTTCTTTCTGGTATCACCATTGAAAAATAGTTTGTTTGCTCTGTCATATGACATTAGTCTACAGCTACTGCAGAAAATGACTTCACAAAAGCTCGCTTCAAAGAAATGGAAATAATCCTTTAAATATGTCAGCACGTTCGTTTAATCTGTGGATCAAACTAATTTGAATCTATTAGAAAATATTTTCACATGTTTTTAGGAAGAGATGTGTGTTTACAGAAACTAAAATCCTCATGAAGTATTAGTAATTACACTGTAGTACACTTCAGATATTATTTTTTCTATATCACATCCCCAATGTTGTAACTATGAGAATTTCATCTTAGTCCAGCACTATCAGCATCGACTTATACCAAAGTTGGAAAGTAAAGGGAACAGAAATGCGTGCATTACCTAGGTATTTTAAATGTTATTTTAAATACATTGTGGTTTTCTTACTCTAGAAGAGTTCAGTGTTATATATGGATGCTGTGGACTGAAAAGTAAAACAGCTGAAAAAGCAGGAGGCACCTCCAATTAGATAAACAAAAAATGTCCTGATAGTTATCAGGTGACTGGACTACATTTACCATTAAGCTGTTCTTCCTGCACATATCAACAGCATTCACATATTATAGCTTACCTTTAATTAGGATTGAAATAGATGTTTTTTCCCATCCAGTCTTCTCTGTCCTCATGTTCGTGCTGTGACTGAGTTTTGGTTTCTGAGCTTTGGTTTTCTTAGCTTCTGCTGCTCGTCTGAGGGGAGTAAACCATGGGTGCTCTGAATCATGTGTGTATAATTAGAGGAAACATAGTCTAACTTAGGAGGGGCATATGCTGCCTGGATTATTTTTGGTTTCTTCTGAGCTGAGATCAAATGGGTGGGCATATTTTGAGTTAATCTGTGTTTACATCTTTCAAGATCTACTTATTCATCACATGGGTGTGAGCGATCAGGCAAACCCAGATGTGCACAGTAGCACTCAGGCATATGGTTGTGTTTATATTTACTTTGTTCCTTAACAACCACAGCATGAATTACTCAGAGTTTCTGCTATGTCTTGATGTTGTTATGTGGTAGGTCTTTGCTTAATCCCAGTATTGAACACCAGGCTCTGCCTGACTATTCTCCCTTATGTCTGACTATTTTAGACTGGCTTAGAAATCTATTCATTGTTAAGTTCCTCGAACTGTAATTTAAACTATCAATATTCTTTGAAATTCCGCTTGGACTTAAAAAAAAATCAACCCAAACTGAGAGAGATTTCAGATCTGTGACAATAACTTTCATCTGATAAACCTGTTTTCTAACATTATAGAAAGATTAGATAATTCAACTGGACCTTATATTTCTATTAGTACCATCCTAAAAGTGAACTTTTTGACTTGAATTATTTGTAACATGGTTGTGTTAGTTTGCATTGAAATATGTCTACATAAATAAAAAAAGTCTGTTGATCTTGTGCATAACTCAGTAAGTCTGAAGAATTAATTCATTACTCATTCCACTTTAAATATCAAATACTTTTTTTAATAATAATTGAACTTTATTCATCTCACATTGGAGAAATGTACCTCTGCATTTAATCCATCCCCTTGGGGAGCAGTGGGCTGCCATATTGGGGCGCCTGGTGAGGAGTGGGTGGTTAAGGGTCTTGCTCAGAGACCAAGAGTGGCGGTCTGTGGGAGCGGGGCTCAAACTCAGTACCTCTGGAATCCAAGCTCTATGCCCTAACCCCCTTTTGAATACCACTCATGACTCAGATTTATTGCATTGAATCAAGGATTATATTTATTATAATTCCTACCAAAGTTACTTAAAAGAAAAGAAAAAAGTCAGAAACTTTAAAAATTTAGATTATATAAAATATTTTAGAGGATTTCTTAGAATAATAAAAAAAAAAAACACTTTCAGCCTCTTAAGATTTCAGGAAGTAGATGATCGCAGACCTGATGCAATCCAAATCGCTTATTTTTAAGCAAAAGTTAGTTGGTTTAGTGTCAGAGTCTGATAATGGCATGAGAAGCTTAACCAGAGATTAAACCAAACTACGAGTTGGCTTAATCAGCCCAAGTCATGAAAGATGACAGAAATAACTTCTATCTTCTGCCTGCATGAGTCATCCACAGTTCATGCCAAAAGCAAATAACTTCAGTTCAGTCCATGACAACAAATGCATTGGAAGAAAAACAGCAGATTCTAAAAAAAATAAAAAAAACTAAACATAAAAAAGTGCTAATATTCAAGCGCTATTATTTTTTTTAATATAGAATTTATTTTTATAATATTAGATCAGCATATATTTGAATTTGATGAATAATCCAGTTATAAGCAGGACTTAAAACCTTTTTTGATCATATACAGGTGTGGCGCTCAGACTCAGAATCTTCAAGGGCTCCGGTTTGACCATCTCTATGATATATATTTTATATTTATGAATTTGTGCACTCAGTAATTCACTTGTTAAGTATTTGGAGCAAATTTCAGTCTATTTCCCAAATTAGTAGGTAAAATTCATAGTTTTTTTCTTTTCTGTTCAAATGAACATTTAACCCAGGCTCAGGAGAAGGGCCTATGCTCGACCTCTGCTCATACAATTACATGCATTGTGTGCATGTTGGCATGCTTTCAATTTTGCACTTAAAAAAAAACTGTAAATCATAACAAATTGTTATTATATAAATATTTCCAGTTTGTTTATTTGCCTTATCACTATAATGTATAAAAATTACTATGGGGGACGCATGGGGGAGTAGCTTGGATCTTGGAG
>NW_015151877.1:58294-59939 GCF_000732505.1 Cyprinodon variegatus
TCCAGGTACTCCATCTTCCTCCCATAGTCCTAAAAACATGACTGTTAGGTTCATTTGTGCCCCTAAATTGCCTTCAGGTTTGTGTGGATTCGTCTGTGTTGCCCAGCGATGCACTGCATCCCATAGACTGCTGGAGAGTTGCTGATTAAAAAGAACCTATTTTGACTAGTGAGCAATTGGAATGCATATATTGTAATTTCCAGAAATGTACATTGCCTGTTATCTGTTTTCATACAATACAATACAATTCAAACAATAAGGCACAACAGAGGACTTACCTTACCTTAGAAAACTAAGTTTCTTGTCTATTTCTGAGTAATTTGACTTTTGGTTTATATTTGTTTTGTGTGAAGCTGGTTTCTGCCAGTAATCATAACAAATGAAGCTAAGTCTGATTCCACCAGTGGATTCACACTTACAGACACAAACAATGACTGAGATGTCCTCATATACAGTAAAGGTAGACATAACAGATTTCTTGTTCTGTCTGACTGGAACGACTTTAGTGTGAGAGAAAAAATAGCAGGAGATATAAAGCTGAGAGAATATGAGGAGCTGGTACAGTAGGTGGTTTTTCCTTCCTGTTGGAATTACTATGCTTGGGCTGAACTGTGGAGGTAAGGTTGTGGTATTTCCATCCTAACAGAATATCAACCACAGCCCTGGAACGTCCTGCTGATAATATGTGCAATGAGTCACTATCATTGATTAAATACACACCGTGCTCCCTTCCGCTTTACTTGATATCGTACCTCTTTCCTGCCCTCTCCCCTCTGTTAATCATAGTTTTATGCTGTTATTATGTTGAATTATTGTTTGGGTAGAGGACAGGTACAGAGAGTAGAAAAAGGAGACCAAAGAAAAGAGAGAAATGGAGGCATGTGGAGAAGGTAACAGGGTCAGGCTATTATGTAAGATTTGGGGTAAAGGTTTAGATTTAACCAAGATGGTGCCTTAGTTTATAGATAACAAGCAGAATTAGAGAATTATTTTTTAATGTCAAACTGTATGTTTCAGCAAAGTACTGCAAAGTTTATTTACTTCTATTAAAAACCCAAAGACAGTCTCTTACATTATGATCCATAATGCAGACAACTTTGGGGGAAAAAATGCTTATTTCTGTCTTTCCAAGCTTGTCTGGTCCAGATTTTTAGCAAACTATCTCAAAATTACATTCAATAATTAAATTAGATCAATTCAGCTCACATAGAATAATATGTTTGAACTTTGTTCCTTCTGTTAAGACCTTAACATGAGTGGACATATAAAGCAGTGTTTCTCATGACAAAATAAAAATACAATCGAAGAGTTTTAGAGAAATGTTGAGTTTATAAGGTAACACTCACAGACACCCTTCGCAAGGAGGGTTACCCACAACAGCCCACTGCAAAAGAAGCCGTCTGTTCTTAAGGTCCATGTATATTAACTGAAGGTTTAGTGGAAGGAAGACATATGGCAGAAATGGGTACCTGAGCAACATAAACAACAGAAGCCTGAATGCAACAACTGCTGAATTTACTATGATAACAATGATCAAATCAAAGCTATGTTCTTTGTGTTAATGGCCTTGAAAGTAGGGATGCAGGATATAATCGGCCCCCTATCGGTATCAGCCTGTATCGGCCTTAAAACTGAATATCGGACA
>NW_015151877.1:60462-82352 GCF_000732505.1 Cyprinodon variegatus
AGTTTCAAAATATCGGAATATCGGATATCAGCCAAAATCCCAATATCGTGCATCCCTACTTGAAAATGTTCTTATACTGAGTCCATTGTAGCACGACTCTACAGTGCTTACTTCTACTCTCATGCATCTACATACAGTTTTCTCCTTTTAATTTCTGTGTTGCAGCAAATCCTTTTTACGTGTATTACCACCACTTAAAGGGCTGTAGAAAGTCAGTGTCGTTTATAAGTAATGTGACCAAAATTTAGTTTCTCTGGGATTGTGATGTGTTAAACTGTGATTATTTTGCAACTACAATTAATTGCCCAGTCCCACTGTTAAGCCAGCCCTGAACTAGAGACCAGCCATGTCTCAGGCCAGTACTGGTTGCTGAACTTTAGAACTCATACAATCCTGACTTTGGCACTCATACTATAAAGCTGATAGCAGGTGCAAATGTGGCACTGAATGCTCTATTTAGGCAAATAGGGATTTCTCCTGTGCTATGGAGTTGGTATTATTCTAGATTTCTAGATTCTATTTTAGATATTCCTTTTAATAGATAAAAAGGATTTTTCTTGTCCTAAACTAAGGGATAAAACCAAATGTTTTTTGATAGTTAATGCAGTATATCCCAAATAAAAAAATCAGTAAGACATTCTAACATTGCTTGGAGAAAGCAATGAGTAAAAAGGCAGAAAAAGATTATGTTTTAGCCTTGGAGGAAAACAATGTAGCATGCAAGCATAAAAACTACAGCAGGGCTGCAGATCACTGAACTCACAGGGGCATAATTTCCGGATTTAGCATGAAAACAAACATGAATGTATAACTCTGAGAGGAGAAGTAATAAAGAACATCTTACTTAAAATACTGCTGTATGCAAATGCGTCTCTGCAGATTAGAAAAGAAGGTGTGTATTACCCTATACATTCATAAAGGGTAACTGATTGTGTAATTATGTACTGCTAGTGTTAGAAAATACATGCAGAATACAACTCCTGATTCTGAAGCAAAAAAACCCAACAAAAAACAAAGAAGTTTAAATCTTGACAAAGCCACCATACATAAAACTCGACAGCAGAGAGTTACCTCTGCTGTCGCAGAGATAGAATTTCCCTGGTGGAAATCTAAACATTAGCCATTGTATGCAGAGTGGCATGTCCTCCCTGAACTTGTGCTGCTTTTCTCTTGGCAAAGGCTTTTATCTACAGTTTCAAACCATGCATCCTAGTTTAACTTGAGGCTTTAAAATGGGTAAGAGAAAGTGTGCTCATATTTTGATGTCAGATAAAGGTCCATTATTCTCAATTCATCTGTAACTTGAGAAACATTTTTTTTTTTCCAAAGTGAGAATATTTTGCTGGTCCTCACTTGTTTTTTTGTTGTTTTTTTTTGCAACTGGTTAGGTTTAGGGGTGAGTTGAGTTTAGGTCAGGGTGAGGTATGTACTGGTAATTGTTAGGTTTTAGGTTTAGTGTTATCATCACGGTTAGGGCTTAGAAAGGGTTGAAAATACCTAAAAAGTCCCTCCTGAATTTAGCACAATGAGTGTGTTTGTAGTCCGTAGGTTGGGTGCCACCCTCTAAACCAACTTTTGGCACATGAAAATTTTTCTGCAACACTGAGTAAAACATCAATTACCCTTAAAAGCTACAGTACATTTAGAGCAACACTGTGTATTAGCTTCATTTGATAAACATAAAATGATTTTTCAGTACTTGTCGTTTAGAAATGCTCAGTGTTTGCTGCTTTAGAGGGTCAGATCCATTGATGATCCATTGATGGATGGGTGTGGCTATGCTGAGCTATCTGATTTGCTCTCAGGCTGTGTTCATAGACGTTACCGCAGGCCCAGGATATTGTCTGCTGCGTTACTCTAACCTTGATATTGATGAAGGCCACTGGTTTGTGTAAATAGGAGGTAGTGTGAGGCGGGAATGGACAGCAGCTGACCATTGATGAATGTTAAACTGCATGTAATTTTCTTATTTGCAAAAGAAAAATATATTTTTGTATGTATTTGCATATTTTCTAAAACCATTTTGGTTCTTCAACAGAAAAAGTCTTTAAAAGTGTGAAATATCTACTTGAAGAGTCTGTCAGTAAACAAACCATACTGTAATGTAAAACTCAACTGAACATACTTTTCAGACCCAATAAAGAGCTGAAATGAGCTTGATGAGAAGAATAAGGGTATCCAGAGGCACACACTCTCAGGCAGTATGTGCACCTGGTACTGACATGGAACTATATCCTAGTTTTAGGAGTTTGTTCTTGCTTTGAGGGTAAATGCTTGACTTTGCACTATTGATTAAATCTGCCATTTGTACTCTTCACTTTGTGCCAGTACATGAACTGTCTGCCTCCTCACATTGGGACAGTCATTGGGGCTGCTGGTGTGCAGATATGGTCTAGTCTAAATTAAACATTAGTCTGACCCTTTATTACTGTTGTGTAAAAAATGGTTGCTAGGGACTTAGAATCAACATAGTTTAACCTAGATGGATAGATATAACTATTTAGGGATTGAACTTGTTTCAACAGCAGAACTAAAAGTCAGAATATTTAGCAACTGGAAGTGCAACTCTCCGTCTTATAGTACAGGCACTTGTTAGGATTACCAACATTTTCTTTTTCATTGAATAGCCAAATAATACATTTTTTTAGAAGTTTAAATTCAGATTTACCCTTTAACACTTTAAAAAAAACCCAGAGGATATGTGAAGATGTACACATGCAATATTATGAGACAAAACCGTAGACACATAAATTCCTGTTCTGACATCATGGAAAGATTGGGAAATGTGGAACCCCACAGGCTCACATACTCACTTTTTAAAGACTGATAGCAGAGCCAGATATAAACAGTATAGAAATGTCTATCCATAGTATTTTTCAGAAAGGAGAGGGCTTCTGTGGCTCAGGGTGGAAACCTTTGATGCAAATAGCAAAAGTCCTTGTGAAGATGCTGGCTGAAGCTGGTCAGAGAGCCGGTTTCCACTGAGAAACAAGCTGAAAGGCCACATGGAGGAAAAAAAAAAGACATTACTTCAAAATAAAGCCAGATTATTGTCTGTTTTTGTGGAAAATGTTGTTCTCTGATCAATCTGAATTAAATTTTTGGATCATATTGAAAATATATATTTTTAATAATAATATGATGTTTGCAAGCCTGTAGACATTTTTCTAGCTGTGATGTAAGAAGATGACAGCATCATGTTCTCAGTGTGTTTAGGAACTCTTTAGCAGAGCAAGTAATGTCTGAATAAATGAGGACACCTACAAACCTGACCCAGTCATACCAGGCCTATCAGGAGGAATGGGTCAAAATTCTGGTTTTGTTGTGTAGCCTGTGAAGGAAAATATGTTGCCTGATTCATCCAGTGTTTTGTGCAATTCTATATACTTCTAAATTAATTAATTTAAACGTGTGAGTAAAAAAATAATGTTTTGTGGCATTTAAACCAACACAAAGTAACTTTTCATTAATTGTAAAATATTCTTATAACTATTGTGATTATAAGTCGACTTACTGACACTGTACGGGTTGTTTATGCTGCAGATTTGCTGCAGATTTCCATGAAGTTCATGCAGTCTCTGTTAAATCATCATCATCAAAAACAGAATTGTATTTATGGAAAACAAAGATCTGATCTGACTTGTACGTCCATTGTGTGCAGGGAGCAGGGGCATCTCTCTGACCTGTGTGTTGACCCCATGGCGGCTGATTGGCGTTTTTGCAACCATCATAACCATTGGAGCCATTGGAGCTGCAGTCTGGGTCGTAGGTCAGACTACATGACTTTCATGTTTTATGATTCACCACATTTCTCTAAGTATATCACAATAAATTGCTGTATTTGATTTTCTTTTACACAATTTCTATGCACAGCCTACTGACCTGCTGTTTATTTATATTTCTTTAGTTACCTACTGCACCATGGAGGAGGACACAGGACTCTATGATGGTAAAATAGATTACAGATAATCTAACAAAAATCTGTTTGTCTAATTTTATGCAAATATAACATTTTAGTAAATCCGTCATTATTGTTTACTGTAAAGCTACAGGATTTTAATAATTAATCATCAAAAAAATAACCTCTTAAGTCTAAAAATGAACACTAAAGTCAGCTGTTTCCCTCCAGTTCAGGTAAATTCAGCAGACCAACATCTCAGAGTGTTCGACTCTGCTCAGAAGAGGTGGCGTCAGGTGTGCTCCTCCTCAGCCAATGAACTTCTTGCCAGCATCAGTTGTGAGGAGGTTGGATTTGTCAGGTGAGATCATTATTATTGAATCTCTTTTCTTATACATTACAGAAGCTGTTTGTCCTGGCAGCTTAGTGATCTGCACACTCATTAATCATTCTGGGTCTTTTGGTTATTAAGGATGCAATCCCACTTTACAGAAATATGTGTTTGTTAACATGCAAAGAACAAAACAGGTGTTTCTCACTTTAAACCTTAAATACACAGACATTTAGATTACATATGCACAGAAATAAGCACAAATGTGAAAAATTATTAACTCACAAACCCATTGCATGTCATTTGTAATGAAAAATAGAGATAAGTCACATCTTAATATTTCAGCTTTAGATTCTCTGGAAACGATGAAATTCAAATTTTTGGTTTTCAGAATTTTTTTTTTGTTTAATGTCTGAGGGAAGGGGATTTACAATGTCTTTAAAGCTGAACTCAAGACCTAGTAATACCTTAATTTTCAGGTTATTCATTTTCTACTGACAAACTCAAAATCATTTTATTTCCCCTTAATATTTTATATCAGAGACTGACTACTATGTGCCTGATCTGCAAAAGGTTTGGGTTTTAAAACACTTGCAAACTTGTTTGCACATGTAGAGCAGATCTTCAAAGAAGGAGCACAGTAGTTTTTGATTTTAATTCAGCAGACAGTGTGCCCTCAGTAGTACTAATATTCTAATGACCAAACCATGGAAAAGAATACACTTTATTTATGAGCATAGGATATACGAGTGTAAATATTTACCCATGCAAAGCAATCTTTTAAATCTGAAACTCGACTTCAACCATAGTTTTTATGTTTATTTTTAGTACTTTTGAAAGTCATGTCTGAGGTCATTGTCGCCACAAAGGATGCTCTGGTACAACAACAGATCATCTAGACAGGTTCTGTGGGAATGTAAACATATTTCGACTCAAAATTGGTCAAAAATAACTGAATATGCAAAATTTTTGTGAGTATCAAATTGAATGCATTTTATTTGCAATTTAAAGATCAGGCCCTTTTCTGTTTGAAAGAAAAACTATTGTTTCTTACAATTTAAATTCCTCCGGTAAATCAAGAAATTATTTTATAAAACAAATGTCTGTGGAACATTTCTCTCACTTAATTTAGGTGATCACGAATGGTCCATTTTTAAATCTAATTACTGCATATTTGAGACATAATGCCTAATTAGACTTTGTGTTTGTTTCAGTTTGGTGAATTACTCAGTCACATCCATGCCAGAAGCCAGTGGTGACGCTGGGGAGTTTTTCTGCGTCAGAAAAGAAGAACTGAGCTATGGAAAGAAAATAAAAGACTCATTGTACCCATGGTAACCAACACCACTGATGTTTATCTCCTAATCTGTTTCCTTCAGTCCTATCTTGGCTATTTACTTTTTATTATTAGTCTGAATCAGTTCTTTGTAATTTTTTAGTAAGATGCAATCTGTGTCAGTAATTCTGGTTGTCTTTGTTTTAGTGCCTGTGAGAGCAGGGAAGTTCTTACACTGTTATGCCAAGGTGAGATATCTGGCGTACTCCCATTCTTTGAGGCACACTTAAAATGCTGCTACCTTACACCCTAACCTTCATCTTTGTCTGCAGGCTGCCTTCCAGCTCTTAGAATACCTTGGTTTTCCACATGCTGCTTTTTAAAAAACTTTTTTATCCTGCATTGAGTTCCAGAGAAAACATAATTATCTAAGGCTAATTTATTTTCTCTGCTCGGCAGACTGTGGGAGGCGTAGTTTTGCTGCAGACCGTATAGTTGGGGGTGTGGATGCAAGGCAGGGCAGCTGGCCCTGGCAGGTTAGCTTACAATATGATGGGATTCACCAGTGTGGAGGATCCATCATCTCAAATCGCTGGATTGTTTCTGCAGCTCACTGCTTCCCAGAGTAAGTGAGGCAACAATTGCTGATTTTAAGGATTGGTAAAACATTGATTCACCAAAAAGTGTATAAGAATGTAAAATAAAACTTTTTTTTAAACTATTCCTTTGTTTCCTTATACCTACTCTACCCAAGGCGGAACCGTTTTATTAACCGATGGCGTGTGCTGCTGGGCTCCATCTACAACAAGCCTGTCAATGCCAACGTGGTGGAGGTGAAGACCATAGTTTACCACAGTAGCTACCTGCCCTTTGTAGACCCCAATATCGATGACAACAGCAGAGACATCGCAGTGTTGGCTCTCACTCAACCACTCACTTTCACTGGTAAGACATTACACAAAGAAAACCAAGTACCTCAGGCCATGACTTTTGTGCATTTTTACTGCATCTCCATGGGTTTAGTGAATGAATGGCATGGAGTGGAAAATGGCAACTCTTGGCTGTTAAACCTCCAAACTGCTGATTTTGCATAAGCTGGCCTTTTGGTTTGGTTAGAATTACAGATTAAAGAAATTATGTAGTGTAAACCATCCCATATATAAAACAGCCGACCACTACCTAAATGAGAATCTGCCTGACAGAGATATTAATAGTAATGAAATCACTATATAATTGTATAAAGAGGGCTACATGTTAGTAAGAAGGTCCAGCCTGTCTACAATGAGTTTGCATGTCCTCCCCTTACAAGTGAAGTTCCTCCCAGGGTTACCCTAACCCTCTGCTTCCCTTCATAACCCTTATGTATGCATGATATCTACATTGGTCTTTTTAAATTGCCATTGTACGTGAGAATAGTAATAAATAAATGAAGGTTGTAATATACATGTATTTTTGTGTATTTTTACATTTTGCCACATTTTTATTAAATAGAAACTTTTTTTGCTTAAGCAACAGAGTCAAGTATGTGTCCTTTTAAAAGACTACCTCCAGACTTAAGGAGCTGTGAGGATGGAGTTGTCTGCTTCATTCCTGACCTCATCCCCATTGAACCCTTGCAGAAGCAGCTCGAATGCATTGCTAATGACAGTGACCGACATGATGACACGGGCTGAAATACTGATTAGACAATTAAATAGAACCCTATCCCACAACAGTGTGACCAAGGTGGGGACAAGCTGTTTGGAGATGGCAGAGATGGTTTGAATGGTTTTCATGGACTCAACACAGATACTCTGTGTTCATCCCTTAAATGCATTTTACTTAAAGGTTTGGCTCCATTTAAAGGGGAATAAACTGGCTTTGGATAAGACCTGAAATAATGGACCAACATAAACTTGCTAACTCTGCTGTGCTGCACTTCATTTATGCTGAGGTCTGCGCAGATTACACTACATTATTTGATCTGTAAACAAAGCATTGTTTGTCAATGCAACTACTATAAAAAGCAATTATTTTTGAGTGTATCAACAGTACAGTGTACACTTACTGTATGTGCGATCTCTGACATCTAGTGTTCATTATGCAGAACAACAACAACATCTGAACCACAAGACATGGTGAGCTCACTGCAGGGAGAACAAAGCCAGATTACAAACATAAAATAAAAGCATAATATCAGGCTCGCTCTAAAATTATTGTATGTTTATTATTGTTGCGATGAAGCCAGTAATAGATCTTCTGCTGCCGTTAATGACTTTTTCTTTTCTTTTTTTTACTATAGAAAGTTCTACTAGTTTTGCTTTTCTGTGTTTTTGTGTGCCCTCTCTGTCTTCTCAAACTCCGTGTCTGTTGTTGTTTTTGGCCTCTTACACTGAGCCGGGTTCTACTGTAGGGTCCTTCCTGTTAAAGGGGAGTTTTTCTTTCCGCTGTTGCTTTATCAGTATGTCTGACTGCTGCAAAGTAAACGACACAAAGCAGCTGACTGTCCACTCAAGCTGGAGGGGAGGTTGCTAGAAAATCTTAATATTATAGAAAACAATTATATAAAAAGGCCCTAAAAACAAAAGAAAAAAAATATCCCTCCATTACTTCAAAATTCTGAAAAAAATACTTCCAGACATGATTATTCTAAGAAATCTCTGTCTGATTAACAAGGTGTTACATTCCCTGGCTCCTCCACCTCTGAAAGGATTAATTAAACCTATTAATAATACACAGAGGATTATACGAGAATCAGCAAGAAGTGATCCTTAAATTCCGCACAGCAGCACCACTTTCAGCCTAACAGTTCTGTTTAAGGTGGAAACCTATGGAATAGTCTTCTACTTAAATGTTCTATGTATAATAATTTTTAAAATTCAGCTTAAAGAATGGCTATAGCAAAGTCAAATATGTGTACATTAGTTCACACATTACACAATATGGCATATTTCATTGTGTTAGAGTTTTTACGGTTGAATCAGGTTTGTGAAACTTATGGTGAGATTTTTAATCGTCTCTTGTTGTGACTGTTGTTAGAATTGTAAAATGTGTTGCGCTGCAAATGTGATGTAATAGGTGACCGCTTTTTGAAACTGTGTAACCCTTCCTGTTGGACCATGGAAGAAATTAGTCTTTGGCTACAATCTGCATTTTTACATTCATGTGTTTTTAATGTTTGTCCATTAGCATGCACTGTCCCAGTCAAATAAATAAAAATATATAAAATAGAAATAAGTTATTGGAGGTATTATGATAGGTTTCCTTTGACAGAAAACTTTGGTTAACTATTTAAAATAATAAAATTGACTGCATTTAAATCTGTCTGAACGATGTGACTGGGTTGACTATATATCTCTATGTAGTAATTGGAGGTTTTCTGGGTGCCCTGTTATGAATTAGTGCTTTATACTTTTTGTCTCATTACATTATCACTATTGTTTATCTCCTATGAAGTTGTACCTATTGATCTAAGATTAAACAGAAACTAAATGTCTCTCGATAGGTAAATAAAAAGAGATTTAGGAGCTTATAGAAATAGTCGATCCGTCAATTATTTGACTGTTTTCGTTCTCTTTAGTCCTACCAGGCAGAGCGATTGCATGAGTTTTTAAATATATACTCGATTAAAACATTTTGTACAATGATTCCCAATTTCATAAACTTAAATCAAAGAAAACTCAGATAATATTATCAAACTTTTAATAGACTGTAACAAAAGGTAAAAGTTTAGTAACCTGCTGTGTTACATCCTTATTTCAGCTTTATTAATGAATGTTTCCTAATCGTAGAGTACATCCAGCCTGTCTGTCTGCCAGCATATGGACAACGGCTGATAGATGGACAGATGGGAACAGTGACTGGTTGGGGAAACGTTGGATACTATGGTAGGTCTGAGTTCCTAAAATGCTGAGTTTTTTATTTTTGCTAAGGACGGTAATCAGATATTACTTTTTTGTCTTGCCAATATTTTATTTGTATTTAAATACTATATTATGACTTTTAGCTTAAAACATGTCTGTCAACTAGCTGTCTTTAACAAACTAACTGTATTATGACAGTTGATATGTTTTTTTTTCTTGTTAAAGTTGCATTTTCTTTTTCTCACAGGTCATCTGGCAGATGTTCTCCAGGAAGCAAATGTCCCCATCATCAGTGATACTGTCTGTAATGCTCCTGATTACTATGACAACCAGATCACCACCAGTATGTTCTGTGCTGGCTATGAAAAAGGAGGCATTGATGCCTGCCAGGTGAGAAGTCTATGTGTTTAAGTCCAATGTGTTAACTCTGGGTTATTTTATTTTAAAATCTTTGTTAGTCTTAGTTTTGTTCTGTTATATTTATAACGTAATCTGTGTGGTCTTAGGGAGACAGTGGGGGTCCTTTTGTGGCAGCGGACTGCCTGTCTAAAACCAGCCGCTATCGTCTGCTCGGGGTGGTAAGCTGGGGAACAGGCTGCGCCATGGCCAAAAAACCAGGGGTCTACACTAGAGTTTCACGATTTCTGCCTTGGATATCCACAGCCATGAGAGTAAGAGTGTAGATATAGATATATACAGCTGTGTTTGAAAGTTTACATACCCTCCCATTAAAGACAGATATAAATATGTATATTTTTTGATAAATATGTATAATTAATAAATTAAATAAGTAAACAAGCCTGATGGAGTTCTTGAACTAATATTATGTTGACTAACACTTTGAGGCAATCACTGAAAGCAGGTGTTTTCTATAATGTTCAGTAAATGTTTATTCAGACTTCTGCAACTGTTGACAGGCATGTTGGTTCACTGTTCATGAGCAAGGTTACTCTAATTTGTCTGGGACTGTTTGTTTTAGAATTATAAAAAATAAATCAATACTTTTTTTTTACCGAAATATCATTTATTACATTTTTGGAGTTTATTTATTTATAGTTTTTCAGTTTTTATTATTTAGAATCCTTCTTTAATCATTCTTGATTATCATTCTCTTTCATATGAGGGTATATAACCTTTCAAGCATATATGTATATATATACATATATATATATATATATATATATATATATATACAATATTTGACTTCTTTTGCCTGACTAAACCTTTCTGCTCTGTTTTTTCTGCAGAACTATCACAACTCGCCTGGTGTCCATAAATTGGCTCGACCATGAGATTCCCGCATCCATCTTTCTGCTTTGTCTACTTTTGGATGAGAATTCGAACAATTTTGCTCGATTATACTGTGACCCCTGTGACAGGGAAGTGAAACTATGACTGTGGCCTTTTATCGTCATTCTGGACTCTTTATGCATCACTGAAGGTAAACCAGTACTATGTAGGGGACATGTTTAATCTGTGTTTTTATAACATGATGAAACACAGAAGCAGCAATGTATAGATAATCTCAAAATCACAACACTGAATTTATAATGTTAAACCAATTGTTTGCTTTCCTCTAGTATCTGTGAATTAGAGATTAAACTTGAATTAGAGATAACTGACATCAGAGTTTAATGGTATTTTACTGCACATTTAAAGCTCAATGTGGGAACTCTGGAAGTGAACCTGATCCTCTGAAATGCTGTCCTCCTGGACACTCGTTCAACTCTTTGCATGAGTCTCTATATTAGTGCAGGAATTCCTGCTGCCGGTGCTTAAAGTAGAAATGCCAAGTCCACATAAACACTACATATTAGCTAACTCAAGCTAAAAAAAATATATGCAAAAAACGAGAAACCTAAAAATGTAATGAAATGCTTAATCACTTTTGTTTGTTTATACTGCACCATTGTGAAAACGGCAGTTTTCTTTACTTTCCACTTGTACTTATGTGATATGCACCTTCTCTTTTGTCTTTTATAATGTATTTTCTAATAAAACCTCCACACAACAAGCAGTATGCCTATAATAGTTTATATGGAATTGCACAAGCTGCTGAAGATGAAGTTCCCAATCAATGTTTTCTTGTATATAGATATTAGTTGGTTTGAGTCCCTTATTTTTTAAATTCAGTTTTTTTTTTTTTTGTATTTTAAAAGGACCATATGTGACTGAACACAAAACGATCAAGTGAAACAAAATCAATATTGATTAAAATACTTTGTCACTGAAGTATGTAAAAATGATCAGATTATTATAAAAAAAATGACTTTTTCTACTCGTGATTTTTGTTGAGTTATAAAAGTAATAAAGTACCAGCATGTGTATGTTTGAATGTATTGTATGTATGTAAGTATGGATACTGATAATCCTATTCCCAGGTATGTCATATTAAACTTGAACCCCAAAACAAAAAATTATTACATTTTCCAAAATAAAAATACACATTACAATAATGTTGAAACTTTTCTGAAAAAAATACAAATTGTGAACCAATTATGTGAAAAACAATGCAGTTATTGCTATGTATGTATGCTGAGAGGATAATGTAAACAAAAGTGGGGTTTTACCATAAATTATCTTTTTCTTTCCTGAGTGATGAAAAACATTAAATTTAATACAAAGGTTTCATTATTGCAAGTTCAATAAACACTTTGTAAGATTTAGGTTTCTGATCTGAGTGTTTTATGAGAATAAAAATGCAAAACAAAAAATAAATATATTAATCCTTTATTTTCTATTGAGTTGAAACATTTACAGTTGAAACTAGAGTGCTTAACAAAATAAGAAACAAGTTGCTTTATATTCTGTCCGGAATGTACATGAATAGTTTTAACTGTATTTAGTTTTGATGTAAGCAATAGTTTCCTTAATAGCAAAACATTACAATAGCAATGAACCCCATAACCTTATCCTACTCACATAAGAAGCTTGACTTTTAGCATTTATGTTTTTCCTGAGACATGTTACATTATTATTTTTATGGTGGCATAGAGATTTGAACACGTTGCAAATACATAAATGTGTTGCAAATACATAAATGTGCGGCAAACATGGAAAAAAGGGCTACTGCAAAAACAAAAATTAGGCTAATAAACACAAATTAGAGGCTAACACAAGCAAACAAACAATACTCAAGAAGGAAAGGCTTCAATTAAATCATGTTAAAGCATCATAGGGTCACTTTAGCCACTAGGGGTGCTAGATCTGTGCTTTAGGTTCCGAGCCCGTGACGGCCACAGGCAGCACTGTGCTGCCTCAAGATTAAACAGTCTCCCTGTGTGTTTTGTAATCTGATGGCAGACCACACTGATTTAGCACCTGTCACTTCTGTTTTCTTGCGGTGGGGCCGGTGCAGGCAGTCTATGGGCAAAAGGCTGTGTACATCATAGACAGGTGCCAGTTTGTCTCAGAGCAACACTGAGACACACAACCATGCACACACACACACACACTCACACCTGAGGACAATTTAGAGATGCCAATCAACCGTAGAAGGAAGCTGGGGTACCTGCGGAGAACCCGAGGAGACCATGCAAAAGACCCTGTTGCTGGGTATCGAACCAGAAACCTTCTTGCTGCAAGGTAACAGTGGTAAAAACTGCTCCACCATTCAGCCCCCACACCAAGTCTCATACCTTATAGAGATAAGGCAAACAAACATACTGAAAATATGTATATTATAATAAGACATTTTCAAGATTTATAGTAGTGAATTTTACTTACTAATTTTGCAGATAGACCGACATTTGCTCTGAATATTTGGTGAGTGAACTGCTGAGTGAACAGATCCTTAAGTATGAAACCTACCCTGGTGATGTTCAAACAGGACCACTTTTTTTTGGTAAAAAAATTGGAGATTAGGTTTTTAAGCCAAATCACGCAGCCTTATTTCCTTTGTACCATTTTTCATTCAGTCCATATTTTATTTTTGCCAGCCTCATTTTATATTTACAGCATCTTTAGGTGTTTGCAATGCATATGCATTAAATGAAGATGTTGACTGTAGAGGATTTATTCAGCTTCATTTGATCACTGAGCTGTAAACTACAGAGCTGTAATCTTCTCTTCCTTTAAACCTGTGGAGAAGATCAGTTAGAAACATTATTCAACTTCACTAGTAGAGCTTTGTTCTTTCATTACACTCTTGATTTCCCTGTTAAAGATATGGTGATATTGCTGTTGTAGAGATGCTAACTAGGCCTAGTTTCATACCTTAAAAATCAACCTTCTTCCTGTAATTTTTATAAGTATCTTGACCCTGTTTAATGCTGATACATTCCTGCTACACAAATACACAACCTACCAGGAGTTTGTGTGGTTTGGTGGTTTCTGGTTCCTAGGTTTGGTTGTTACAGTGGAGTACAGAATCTCATCCTCAGATCTGGGAATCTACAAATCAGAGAACAAAATGATCTTAATTAGATTATCATTATTTTTCGATCCATTATTTTTTGTTTTGTAAGGACGAACCAAACATATTTACTTTTTTTGAGACTTTACGTGGTGGTAAATTGCTGTAGAGGTCAAAACCAGGTGGAGATGGGAGTATTTGAATGTTGGAATAAACTGCATCAGTTGCTTCTTCGGAGTTTGATGTTCTTCCACTGAGTCTGGAGTTTGAGTTAGTCTGCTGGATAAACCAAAAGAAAGAAATTAGGTTGTTGTTCCTCAAATTCTGACTGAATAATTTCCTACATAATAACACAAAGTTTATTTAATAAAGATACACGGGCCGATTCGCTTATCTAAAGAAAGGATTTGGGTTGTTATTTAACAGAGTCTTGTGGGTGTACTCACGTTTTTAACTGCCTTGAACTTTTGTTTCCTCCTAAAAATAAGAACAGAGGAAGCAGAAGGAGAATTTTTAAATGTTTCAGTTTTAGGAATAGCATGTTATTCCTGTCACTTCATCCTCTGGCACATTCTTACTGCTATTGCAATATCAGCAGGTGCATTAATTGTTGTACACAGAGATTACCTTTACGTCATTTCAACTATAACAAGTATTTATCACCATGTTAGATCATAAAAAAGTGACCTCATGAAAAGAACAATTCTTGATGAAGGTTTTAATTTTTGACTTTCATTCGCGAGACAACCAGCCTGTTTATTTTCCCTATCAGGACGTCATCTGATTCTACTAGTTTGACAAATTACAATTCCCCCCCTTTGGAATCAGCCAGTCTACTGCATGTTTTAGCCAAAACGTTATACTTTAGACTAATCTGTCTACATAAATATAGTTCTAGCATCCCGCATACAGGGCTTCTTTTGCCTTTCGTTCAATAGTTCCAAAACCTTGCCCCTCTTTTTGGTAAAGTATGACTATCAACAGATTTTCTCATCTGAGCCATGGATTTCTGCAGCTCACTTGGCTGCTTCTTATCAGTCATGTTAGATTTAGCCGGAAGCCATTTTTTAGTAGGTTTTCCCATTCTTTTCCCATTTTTTGATCATGGGTTAAGCATTATTGTGTGAGATGGTCAACGTTTAACATATTGTTCTGTGACACTTCTCTAAACCAACATGCTTTGCTACCAGGTATTTTATACACTTTGTTTTTTTCTAATGGGTGCAAATACAAAGTGTATAAAATTCCTGGTAGGATATATTGAACATCTTTTGTTTTTTACTTGGAAATTCCATTTCCAACAATGTGCAAGAAGTATGAGTGCTTTTGCAAGTTCCTTTAAATGACCTCTAAGTTTCATTTTGCCTACTGTGACAAAAGAATGGTTGATGAAATGGAAACTGAAATGATGCATGTATGCTACAGTTATGATGTGTGTTGAAATCCATCGAAAGGTAATGTTCCAAGCAGAAAAGGAGATTTCCAGACAATGAAGTCATACCAAATGTATGTTACCCAGTGGTAAAACTGCATGACTCAGATTAGCTGGCCTAACTCCTAATCGTATGATGACTCACCAGAACAAAAGCAATACTGCGACTAACATCACAACAAGAAATACACCAAATCCAGCTAGGATAGGAAGGGCCTGGCTGCCTGGGGAGTAAGAAAAGTCATTTTAGTTTTAATAAAGTTGCAGAGCTACCAGCAGTTAGTGAATAATGCCACAAACCATGCTGCTCTGCTGCCATCACTAGGACCAATCCAGTTGAGTTGGCCTCTCCGACACTGTTCCTGGCGAGGCAGACATAGAGACCGCTGTCGGACGACTCCATGGAGGAAAGGGACAGCACCTGGCCTGAGCCCACATAGGCCAGGGAGTCAGAGCCGACTGTGTCTGTCCTTTTGTACCAGGTGTAGCTGTCTGCTGCAGGGTTAGCTTCGCTGTGGCAGGTTAGATTGGCGCTACTGCCTTCAACTATTTGCTTTGGATTCACTGAAACCGAAACATTCATTGGGTGATCTGAAGAGGAGAAAATACTTTTGTTAATGAAATGGAAAGGTGGTTTCACCAAAATAACTGTTATTGGTTCATTGTAGTGTGAAGGCAAATGTATTTAAAAGATTTTATCTGTCAGAACCTGTATTTGATTACTGAACTTTATCACAGCATGTGCATAATCAAAGTGTTTTTAAGGTACACAGTTAAAAGGAGACTCTTTTGGCTGCAGTGACTCCCCGCCTTTCTGACATACAACCCGCTCTGTGCTGAGAGCACAGCGATTTTATAACATTCAAATCAAATTGCTTAGTTTATAAAACAGGGCTTTCTGTTTTTGTTTTCATATGATGAACTGAAACCGCATGTAACAGCTGAATTACCAGCCAGTGGAAACATGCTAATTTGTGTTTGCAAAAAGCTCTCAAAGCTTCTGCCCGATGGTATCAGATATAATGTCAGAAACAAAAGACTGTCCTGCTAAAATTCTGCTTGAGAGGAAATATCTGTTGATATCAAGATAAATGGATTTGTAGCATTGGGACTGTCAAAAATGAGGGAATGGAATGGGGGTAAAAAATCATAATAAGTTCAAATTAACCTTATTAACATTGCTGGGAACTCTAAGCCTCTCGAACCGTTCTAGTATCCATCTCATTCTACTTACAGCGAACGTCCAGCTGTATCTCTGATGAGTTGATCAGATCACTGCCTCTCCAGCTGATGTTGTTCCATGCCTGGCAGTGGTACCTGCCCATGTGTCTTGGCTGGATGTCTGAGATGACATGTTTCTGCCCTGAACTCACATACTCTCCATCCTTGTAGAATCGATATCCGCTTTGTGCCACAGCAGGGTTTGCCTCACTGTTGCAGGTCAAAACCACCATACTTCCTGTGACGACATCCCCAGATGGACTCGCTGACAACCTCACATCTTTTGGAGCATCTGGTTTAGAGGAATAGCTAGTTAAGTCTCACGAGTGCAAGAAGAACAGGACTCAGATAGCCTGAATTAATTATTTTTTTTTAATTAAGGAGGAAAAAAACAGCTGATGATCACACTTTCTGTTCATAGCTTACACTTTTTTTTTATTGCCAGCACTGGTAGAAATACCTTCACCTTGTGTTGGCAAAAAAAGGCTTCAGCTCTGTAAACAAAGCAGCGTTGACTAATTTCCAGCCTCAAATTGCTTTCTGCTTCATTCTCAAGAACACTTAAAAAACGCAAAATAACTTTCATCAAATCAAACTGACTACATTGATTGACAATCACTTTCACATGCTGTTATGAAAATGGAACAGACAACAGGTGGAAATTATTGGCAATCAACAAGACACACTCAATAAAGGATAGGTTCTGCAGGTGGGGACCGCAGACCACTTCTCAGAACCTATGCTGTCTGGCTGCTATTTTTGTCACTTTTGAATGCTGGTGCTGCTTTCACACTCTTGGTAGGATGTTATGGACTCTACAACCCACACAAGTGGCTCAGGTAGTGCAGCTCATCCAGGATGGCAAATCAATACGAGCTGTGGCAAGAACGTTAGCTGTGTCTGTCAGTGTAGTGTCCAGAGACTGGAGGTGCCACCAGGAGATGTGGAGGAGGCCGTGCGAGGGCAACAACCCAGCAGTAGGGCCGCTACTTCTGTCTTTTTGAATGGAGTAACAGGAGGAGCACTGCCAGAGCCCTAAAAAATGGCTTCCAACAGTGCACAAATTTGCGTGTGTCTGCAGGGACAATTAGAAACCAACTCAATGAGGGTGGTATGAGGACCTGACATCCACAGATAGGGGTTGCGCTCAAAGCCCAACACCGTGCAGGATGGATTGGTATTTTCCAGAGAACACCAGGATTGGCAACTTCACCACTGGCACCTTGTGCTCTTCAGAGATGAAAGCAGGTTCACACTGAGCACAAGTGACATAAGTGACAGAGCCTGGAGACACTTTGGAGAGCGATCTGCTGCCTGCAGCATCCTTCAGCATTACTGCTTTAGCAGTGGGTCAGTAATGTTGTGGGGGGGGGGGGGGGGGATTTCTTTGGAGGGCTGCACAGCCCTCCAGGACCTTGCCAGAGGTACCATGACTGCCATTAGGTACCGAAATGAGATCCTTAGACCACTTGTGAGAATATGCTGCTGCAGTTGGCCCTTGGTTCCTCCTAATGCAGGACAATGCTAGACCTCATGTGGCTGGGGTGTGATAGCAGTTCCTGCAATGCTATGGACCGGCCCACCATTCCCTAAACCTGAATTCGATTGAGCACTTCTGGGACATCATGTCTCGATCTATCCACCAATGTCATGTTGCACCACAGACTGTCCAGGAGTTGGTGGAAGCTTTAGTCCAAGTCTGAGAGGAGATCCCAAATTCAACTTCCATTGATTTTTGTGTTTGTTTTTTTGTCGGCACATTTCACTTTGGTACAAAACAAAGTATTTAATGAGATTATTTAATTCATTCAGATCTGAGATTTGTTGTTTGGATGGTCCCTAGGACTAAGTTGTGAATTGGGGTTAGGGTTGGGCATAAACCCACAACGATTACGTTTAGGGGAAGGGTCACTCTGCTTTTCTTTCCCCTTTTGAAAAATGTCCTATAGAGAGGATTCTATATGTGTGTACTTAATTTGTGGGGAAACAGCCCTTTATTTATTGAAAGCAAACTTTGTGGTAATTTTAAAAAAAAAAAAAAAAAAAAAAGCTTTCGGTGACATTTATTTCATCACAGTTTTATTTTGTTAAAAAGTTTGAAATAATTAATTTTTTTGTTTGTTTTGAACATGTTTGATCAGAATTACCAAAAGTGAACACGGAGGTTTGGCATTGAAGATTACAAAATATTATAAATTTCAATTAAGTAATCAGTACTTTATTATCAAACAACAAAGCATGGAAATATTTCTGTTGTTGAAGATCATTTTTAATAGATACATCCATTAGTTATCTTTCACACATTTGGGAGTGAGTTTCTCATAAATTACCCCTCATATAATTACTGTTGTTTCTGTTGGTAAACTTTGCAGTGTTCTGATTTAATTGAACACAAAGATAGTCGTCAGCCAATGACAGAATTGAGTTTGTTGTAAAGAAAGTTGTCATGACTGTAATAATTTTTTCTCCACACAAACTAATGGATAAATAAAAACATGCGTTGTGTTTTGTGTGCTTGTGAGATGGTTTCCTGTCACTCATACTCACAGTGAACACTCAGAGCAACAGTGGCAGACCACACCGTCTCAGGTCCCTGGATGGCACAGTAGTACTTTCCAGAATCCTCTCTTCTGGCCTGGAACTGTGACCTCTGAATTCGGCGTCCATCTTTAAAGAAGAAAAACACTGCAGGTCCAGGACAGCCTGACCTGCAGGTCAGCCTGACGGTGTCTCCCTCTCTGACGGTGCTCGGCTGAACCACTAAGGTCAAATCTGTCACAGTTGCAGAGAAATACAAGAGTAACTGCAAAAGTTCTTCCAGATTTCTGATCAGTTTCTATATTAGTGTTATCACCTTTTGCTTCCAGTGAAGCCTGTCCTTTACTTGTCCAACTCCCAAGGGTCGATGAAAAACGGAAACGATATTTTCCTTGATCCGAGTACTGAACATTATTGATCCTCAGGCTGCAGTCACCGCGGGATTTACCAATATATTTAAAATGGTTTGGTGGTGAATGGAGATCAGAGAGGAGAACCCAGTGCCAAACATTGGATATTGGATGGTGTTTATACCAGCCGACCCAGGTAATAATATTTAGTGCGGGATAGTCGTAATTGCACTTTAAATTGACTGACGTCCCTTTTAAAGCACACTTGTTTTCAAAAGTCACTCCCCAATTTCCACTCCAGACACCTTTGAGAAACAAAATTTTACTAAATGTAGTGAGTGTCAGTCATCTTTTTAGTAAAACAGTGCAAAATAATAATCTTACCTGGAAATAATCCTGCAATAAATATAATCCACCTTCCCATCGTTTAAATCGACCACTGAATCATGCAGCTGTAGGGTACAGTATGAGGACAGGAGGATTAACTATTCATTTCTGGGGCGTATTCTTAGCTCAATGAAAAGCAGAAGTGGAAATTTATTTCCCCTGTTTTCCATGCATCAATATTTTTGACACTCTGAGCAATAACTAAATTTAAGCTCAAATCTGCCTCATTGTACAAATAGAGGAAAAGAGCTGTGTTGAAAGAGGATTTGTTCAGATGATTTGTTAAACTACAACATTGAGAAAGAGAACAAAGTGTTCAGTGTGAAATGGCAATAAGCTGCTGTGGTTATGCAAAGTAAGACATTCTAGTTTTCATTGTCATGTACAGAACTGCTGCAGCTCAGGGTGTTTCAGAAGACGCATTTCATGTCTAACATAGAAGTAAAAATGTAAAATCCCTTTATTTTCCCACAGAACCGGGTACTTGCAACCTTCTCAGAGCACAAGCGCTCTGCTCTAACCACTAGACCGACGACCCCCCAAGAGACAAGCAATTCTTCTTTTAAGAAAGGACCGCCTTTAAAATTATCTGATTGCAAGTTTTTTTTCTATTTGCTTGAAATGTTTGACAGATGTTAAAATGCTTTGATTCAGGGATAAAGAGCAGACCATAATGCTGCAACATCAGCTTGTAATTCTCATTCAAAATGGTAAATTAATAACTCCAGCAAAACGGATAAAAAAGCAAATATTGAGTTGATAACGTCACTGCTGTAAGTCATTTTTGTCTACATTATGTGCATAATTAAATTTTGATAAAAGCTCTTGATGTCCCTCCCTGGACCTTTTGACCTGCAGGCTGAAAAATGATTTTTTTAAAAATATACCGTATATACATGTATATATATATATATATAGATAGATAGATAGATAGATAGATAGATAGATAGATAGATAGATAGATAGATAGATAGATAGATAGATAGATAGATATATGTGTGTGTGTGTCCACTAGAGGGAGACCCTGATTCACAGAAGAAATTAGGATTGCATATGGATAATAATGATGCTGCTTAAACTGAGTTTGAATCTTGTCCATTATTGAGTTTTAACCCTGTTTCTGTTTCTCTAGTAATTTAAATGATTCAAATGTTATTAACATTAATGAATTAATCAGTTTTAGCCTTTATATAATCTTATTTGAAGAAGTTACGGACATTTAGTGGTGAAAATTTTTAAGAACTAAAAACTCTAGATTTTGTTCTAAAGAAATAAATTGTTCCAATAAATCATACTTAACTGATAATTAACTGCTACTGTTACTAATATTTGTTCATGGTTTTATGTCTTACTGATTTTCTCGATTGCACGCTCATGATGGTATATTATTGACAAAAATATAAATTAAATGTGAGATAAATAATTACTATGTTCATATATTATTGTGAACAGTCTTAAAAATCCTGTCGGATCTCAGTCTGTATTAAATCCTACATAACTGAATATTTGCATCATACAGTAAAAGGAAGCAAATATCAGCACAATGTGGCAAACTAGTGGTTTGTATCCGTTAACTCAACTGTTTTTAACTTCTGTGAAATTTGAGAAAAATGAGGAAACATAAATGAAAGATGATAAGTGAAGGTTTTATTGGCTTTATGTCCATTTCTAACCATATCCTCTCTGACCCACAGGAATTCATAATTGCAATATACTTGAAACTTAGCTGCTGTTTTTATTTCCCCACATTTTGTAATATTTGACAGTGTTGTAAGATAGGCTAAAAGGACACACATTTAGTGTGCAAACTGACCAGTTTAACTTTGGAAATTCTGAAATGTGTTGTGAAAAAAATTACAACTCATAATCCAGTCACACAGGAGTTTAACTGGACTACTGCAATATAACATATATTTATTATTTAAATTCACATTAAAAAATACAAATCAGTTGTAAACTGGAATAAAATATTCTAAGTTGAGTAGAAGTCATTTTGTTGGATTTCATATTCCTCAGTATTTCCTGTTGTTCACCACTTAGGTAACAATCTGTTAAAGAAGTCACAGAGAAAGAGTGTGTTTGGGGCTTCAGTTAAAGTCTGACGGAAAATCTGGAGTCTTTTTTTTTTTGATCTGCACTCATTTTTTTTTATCTCCACAAGAGCTCACTCTTCGAAAGTCATTTTGTTCTTCCTCCTATACTGATGTCAATGCTGGTAACGTGCAGCATTTTTTTTTTGTATTAATATTTTTATTAGGAGT
>NW_015151877.1:82362-93002 GCF_000732505.1 Cyprinodon variegatus
AGCTTGAGCTCCCGCAAACTTAGCAACATTTAACACTTTGACACATCTAGTTGAGTCCAGAAAATAACGAACTAACAAATGTTGATGATAAAAAGAAGACCTAACCCCATTAAGGTAAAGAGAGTAATAACAGTCGATAAAGATAGCAGGTTATTCAGAGTTCTGTGCTTTTGCAATGTTCTCACGTGACTTGAGCAAGCTGATGAAAGCGCCGGCTTCTTCTGGTGAATTAAATACTTTCCCCGTACCATTATGTGTAACCCGGAGTCGAGCTGGATATAACAGTCCGAAGCGGATCCCCGGGATCATTCGAAGCTGACGGCGGACATCATTGAAGGCAGCGCGGGCCCGGGCCGTCTTCGGTGTGTGGTCAGGGAAAACGGAGAAGCGTGTGTCTCCAAACATGATCCGCTGCTGGGACCTAGCCCGACCCAGTATGTCCAGACAATCCGAATGATAGTGCAACCGAACAACAATAGGACGAGGTCGCTCTTCAGGTTTCGGTCTCGGTTGGGGAGTACGATGGGCACGGTCCACCACGGGCTCCTTGTCCAACTTAAAAGCCTCTTTAAGCAAATTTGAAACTGCTGTAGATGAGATGGAGAAATCCTCTGGAATTCCTATCAGCCGCAAGTTGTTGCGACGGGATCTTGCTTCCAGGTCATCACATTTATTGTCCAGCCTTTTCACGTCTGCAGACAGCTGCTCCACCTTAGCCTGTAGCGTAGTGATGTCGTCGGTGCATGTAGAGCATGATGTCTCCAATTCGCCCACGGTGTCTTTCAAGTTGCGCACGTCCAGTTGAATGGTTGTAATATTGCTAGTTAATTCCGACTTCACAGCCAGAAGCTCAGCCTTTATACTCGACAAATTTTCAGTAAGAGCTGCTTGGAGTTCGGTTTTGAAAATAAGTGCCATTTCAACCCGGAGTGCCGATAGTAGCTCGGTCTTAAAGGCCGAGGAAGGGGTGCCTCCAGTGAAATCGTCCGGGCTGGAAGGAGAATCACCACGAGGCGGGGATGTAGCATGAGCAGCCGGCCTCTGTTGTTGTGCAGCCGATTTGAGTTTAGGAGGCATATTAAACGAGAAAAAAAAAAAAAAAGCCAAAATTTGAGAGGACTTATAGTAACGGGGAAAGAATCACGTCGAAAAAACGATAAGACACTTTCAGAAATGTGCCTAAAATAGCAATTAATTCTAGCTGTTGCAGGAGCTCAGCCAGACACGTCCTACCACGTCATTTGCTCAACCGGCGTAACGTGCAGCATTAGCCACCTTGCTATCACTCCCATCTCTATTCTATCAAAAGCAACAGCAATCAGGGACTCACCTGCAGGCAGTCGGTGATTTTAGCTGCTTGTGTAACTACTACCTGTTTGTGTCAGAGACCAGGAAATGATAGTAAACAAACCAAAGCAAACTCCTGATGTGATTAATACTAAATCCACATGAATGCGTATTCCGACAAGCCAAATTATCGTGCATACTCTTGCAATGAAAATAGGTGACATGAAAAAGGGTTTAACGAGCTCTTTTTATTCCTTTTTCTTCTAAAATGTATTAAACATGAATTTAAAGTCAAATCTAAATGGATTGTATTAGTAAAATAACAGGTTATGACTCCTTTAAAATAATCTACATTCACCAGGAAAAGTGTGTAATAACTTTTCTACACCAAAGCAATATCAAAATATAATCTACGGATGGATGCAAATAAAGCCTTCTTGAGAGTTTCTCAGCTAAAACTCCTAGTATCACTCTCCATTCCATCATCAATTCTGTTTGAATGCAAGCATCTAAACTATCAGAGGAAGGATACTAGAAATTATGTACTGGAATGTCAGTGTAGAAAATAAACCTAAAAACAACAACATATATATAACACAGTTTTCTGAAGGGCATAGAAGGACAAGCAAGACGGCCCAATGTGCTTTTTTTGGGGGGGTTGGTTTTTCATCCTAAAAACTTGACAGGAGGTAAGAGCATAACAAAAAAAGAGAAGGCACCCAGCACAGCTTAGGAGCTGCGTTCACATGGAGGTCATCTAGTTTGGAGCTCTCTGTCTGAACTGGAATGGTGTCAAAGTTCACTGGAGGGAGACAGATGCAGGAAGTAATATGTGCCACTGGGTGATGACAGCAAATGTCTGGTTCACAGACGTTAGACCCGTTCCTCTGTCATTCTGTGGGGAAAAATACAACAGAAACTCAGGAAAATACAACCCTAATCAGGAAAAACATCACAGCTAAACTGAATAACATTTAATATTTGCTATCAATACAGCGTCAGTTCTGAATCTGTCTTCATTTTAACATCATCATAGTTAATTTCCTGTGTTTAGCTGCTGGAGCCAATCTTTTAAAAATATGGCCATAAACTTTCTGTAGCAACAGCTATGGTAAAGAACTGGAACCTTTTGGTTCTGAAACCCTTAAATGATGGCAATGCACACCTTGGTTCACCAGGGTTCTTGTGAACCCAATGAATCAACAACTCAGAGCTGTTGTTTCAGCAAAAGGGGAACCCACAAACTGATTGTATTAGTTTACCCTGATTTTGGTTTGTATACAGAATAAAGAACATTTAGAACCTAGGCAGGAATGGTTTCTGTTTCCATTGAGCATATCTGAACTTTAACTTTACATATTTTACTCATTCAGGAAATTTACTCCAACATTAATGATACCATGTCTGCTGTCAGTGTAAAATATCAATGAAACCATCTTAAATTAAGGAATAATAGCATGAGAGAAGAAAGTGTTTTTATGTTAGACCTGTCTGTTGTTAGGAATCTTACCAGAAGAGGCGCCTCTTCATGCTCAGTGCTGTGGTCGGGGCAGTAAAGTGTAAACAACTTTGGAAGAATCTCTTGGTTTCCTCTCTCGTCTCAAATTCATGTTGTACATCTGAACCTGATCCGGACTGCAGGGACATCAAACAGGACAAGATCCCATAAAAATAAAATATAATAATTAAAATTTTTCTTGTGCATTTTCCCTTGTTTTTGGTAGGCAAGTAACACAATTTGCCACTGGAATAAATTGCTCTATGTCTAGAGTAAGAAAGATTGATACTGTAAGAAAGATACTAATTTAATTTAAGTGCACAATAGCAAATCATCTTAAATCAAGTGCTAAAATTCTCAATTCATTGGCAGATCTCATTTACCTGCTCAAATTAAGGGATAATACACTTATTTTAAGATATTCTAACTTGTTTTAGTTCAGTTTTTGCAACTTCAGTCATTAGTACTTCTAATGAAACTGTGTAAAAGGCCTCAAGGTAAAACATTTCAAATAGCAGTAGATTGTTCTCAAACTATGGGTAACAGTGGTTGAAGAACACTGATGGGATCTGCAGTTTATGCAGGCAGAAAAGTAAAGTTTGTAACAAAAAAAGAAAAAAAAACATTAGATAAAACAAAAACCGAGGAGATGCTTTAGTAGGAGTCTACCTGGACATCCTGGAGTAGTGCACAGAAATGAAGCTGGAGGCGGAGCTGCATCCTGACACCTCTCTGATTGGTGGAGCATCCATCAGAGAAATGATGGAGGGATGTGAAGCATCACTTAAATCCTCCTCCTGTGCACACATGAGAAAGGTCTGATTCCTCTTCTTTTCTACCAGCTAACCTACCCCAGGTGATGATCAGCTCTGCTCACCAGGATGGCGGACATCTTGCCCTTTCTGACTGGGAGGGTCTGTTCGGCTGGCTCACAGCACACAGTGTCTAGTGTCAGTGGTGGATGCTGGGGTCAGTCACCAACAAAATAAAACACAAACCACAGAGGATAAACCAGATAAATGGGATCACAAATCATGGAAAATAACTCCACACTTTACTGTGGTACACTGGATCATTCCTCAAAACCCTGTTTTCCCCATCCTGTCAGCTTCAGTCAAACAGAAAAAGCTGAGTTATTCTTAGACTGATTAAAATCAATGAAAAAGACAGCTGTACCTTGTTTACATCCTCTACAGGCTCCGCGTCTATTGTGTGCATGTTCTTACTGTGAGGGCAAACACACCATCAGTAACAGCGATAATGGAAAAAACGGGCCAAAAAGCATGGAATCAAAAGGGGAAAGAAAAAAAAAGGACACTGCAGAGGTAAAAGTGCTTCAGTCACCTGATGATGACAGCCACCGTCAGCATGATGAGACCTACAGACACACCCACTGCTGAAGCCAAGGCAATCACTTTGCCTAATGGACCTGCCGTAGGACGAATTGCGAATGTTATCAACATGAAGTCATTTGAAGAAAAAGCTCAGTGAGCTAAAAATGAACAGAATGCATAAAAATAGAAAGAGAGAGTGATTAAAGAGCTAAAGAGACACACATCAGAGTCTGGACGAGAGTCTTATATTTCCACTTCTTCTTTCCAACGCTCCATTTCTTCAACTGTCTAGACTCAAAAAGCAGTTTTCCGCAGCACCTCATCACCTCTTCTCCTCATAGTGAAAGTGGTTTACATGACTCACAGTGAATCATAGAAAAACGGAAATCATGAGACAAAGAAAGCCAGAGGCCGGGCCGACAATAAGGCTTCATCGCTCATCGCTGCAGACAAACAGAAACCATATCTGAAAATCTGCTGCGCTATAAACACTGACAAAATACTCCTTCAGAGGGCTGAGATGATCAGAAACACAGCTGTAAATGCGCAGCAGGTGGGTTTGGCCGCAGTTATCTGACACCTCGTCTCCGCAGATGAGATACGACAAAATACTGACAGGGCCAGAGACGGAGGGAGGGAAGGAAACAGACAGCAATGCTGCCAGGAGAGCATCAGCTGTTTGCTTTCAGAATGTGTGTGAATGTGTCACAAACATAGGAGGTGATGGAAAATTCAAGGATGGATGAATAATGATGAGACATTTTAAGAAAAACTCTGGAGCTGAGCTAGCCAAGGTCGTGTGGGGCCTCAGACAGGATCGATCGGGGGAGGCTCTTCCTGCCAAGAACATCCCCTAACATCACTAAGACGGATTTGATGGAAAATAGACAGAAGGGAGTTGAATACAAAACAAACTGAGATCAAATATAAAGAAAAAGATTCAGCTTTTAGCACCAGATACAGTAACCTGGTAAACACTGCCTGTGTGCCAATTCTTTCAATTTGAAAAAGTTTAAGATGCTTTTGCTGTTTCTGTACTGAAACCATTCAATCAAAATTCTTAATAAACTAACATAAACATTTAGATTTATGTTCAGTGTTTAATTAAAGGATCTTATAGGAGGCCCCTGAGGGTTTGGGCTAAGACCGCTGACCCAAAGAAGTTTCCACCTGCAGAGCTTTATTGTTTTGTTTTGGCACTTTGACAGTCTTTCCTGTTGTAGTTTACAAATGAAACAAGAAACTAGACAAAGAAGACAGAACTGATAATAAGGGAGGTGTTAGAGAAGTGGTGAAACATCCAAATATGAGGGTACCTCTGACTCTGACTGTCAGCACCGGAGACCTGTTGGCTCCGATCCGATTCCTGACCTCACAGTAATACTGACCGGTCTCACCAGGACCGACCTCTGAGAAGGTGAAGACAGGACCAGACTCAATGACCCGTGCTGCTTTCAGGAAGAATGGAAGAAAAAAAATCAGCTTTACAGTTTTGGATGAAACAAGCAGGAGACAAACGATCGACTTTAGTGAGCATTAGCATGAAGAGAAAATCAAATCAGTTCTGACATTTTGCATCGCCCCCGTCCACAGGCAGTCTGTACCAGGTGAAGTTGTCCACCCCTGGGCAGGCCTGGCTGGCACAGGTCAGGGTCAGGGGTCGGCCAGCGTCCACCACGCTGGAAGGTCGAGCCAGAATTGAGGTGTTCTTTGGGGGATCTGGATAGAGGATGTAAGGGTAAAAGATTAATGTTCTAGTAAATCATTTTCCATAACGATAAACAGCCCTGAAGTCTGACAGAGTTCCCATATTTTTTCTAATGTTACTGTTAAAACTCAAAGTCAGCAGGCTTCAGCAGGGTCAGGGAAAGGAGCAAAGAGAGTTTTACCAATACAGACAGTGAAAAAGTCTTTTGTGATGTTACAGCCACAAACGGCACTGCTGGATTTTATGTGAAATGAACACAAAATAGCCCAAAGCTGTGGACAGAAGGAAAATGATGGATTGCTTTCAAATATTTAACAATAAAAATCGGATATCTTTCTGCCATAATTGCACAAGACTTTATTTTTTCCCCTCATTCTCTTTTACAAGTAGTGAAACCATAGCCGGACTGGATGGTTTGGACTTGGACTGAACAGATCTAACAGATCACTGTGTTTCAATCTAGAATAATTAAATTCAGCTTGTTATACGTCAGCCTTATTTCCTGCTGAACGGTGAACCTTGGCTCAGTTTTCTGCAGCCTCTAGCAAGCTTTATTCTTACTAACTGTCCTGTTTTGAGTTCTGTCCTATCAATTCTCACCTCCTCTGTCTCTGTAATGGCTGAAACATCCCCACAGTATAATGCTGCCACCACCATATTCCGTAGAGGGAAAGCTGTATTTCGGTTGATGTTTAGTGATTTTTTTTTTCTTACATAGATTTTTGCCAACAGGGTTTCAAAGTTCAGCTTGATTTCATAGTGTTATACAAACAACTATATATTTTTGGTATGAAAAATTACAAATATTTTATCATTCATTTAGAATACTTGATTTAGGCCAAAAAATTAAACAAACAAAAACAAAACAACAATGCCGTCAAATTGGCAACCTTTTCCTTATTCAGTTAAATGTGATTTATGCTCCAATTCTCATTGATATCATTGACCCTGTAATGGTAGACCTACAGCTGTGTCAACCTATTTCCCAGTTTGCATTTCGGTTTAAACAAGGGGATGTTTGAAGCTTTTAATATTATCTTCAAAATACCTGGCTGCACCATATTTAATCTAGGGGTATCAGAATGAGCACCATGAAGTATTTCCATTTTCCTCCCCTTTCAAAATTATCAATACTTTGTGTTGATCTGTCACCTAGAAACAAACTAGAAACATTAAGACAGTTGTCATGTATAAAAGTTACAAAGGTCAGAAGACTTCTGATAGACCTTTAATTAAATACCAGCTTGAAAAAAAAATACAGTTTATAAAAAAACAACAAATAATTAGGTATTATTACTAAAAATGACTCCCAACCATGTCACCAAGAATGAAGAATGTCTGAAGTTCTTACAGAAGACGTTTAGTGTAGAAACAAGAGAGGTTTGGGATCCCAGCCGGTTTGATGCGCTGCAGTAGTACTGACCCGCGTGATGAGCGCTCACAGATGGGAAGGTCAGGTTCTGGTAGTTACCTTTCTCCACTGCCTGGTCTCCTACGATTCGATACCAAACATACCTGCAGAGGAAATAAAGTGGTAGATGATGATGATGGTGATGCTGATGATGATGAAGCCAGAACAATGTATGTGATATAAATTGGGAAGTTAATAAAGGTTCATGTGGCTGATTTAAGCAGAGCTGTACCTGCTGGGAGGAGGCTGGGCATGGCTGATACAGCTCAGATATACATAGGAGCCCTCTCTGATGTCTCTCTGAGGACTTATCCACACATGTGTGTTCTTTGGTGAGTCTAAACAGGTAAAACAGCAGCAATCTGAGAATTAATTCTAAATCATGTTAACCGATAAAAATCACTTTTAAACAGTAATAACATCTTTGCAGCCTTGCTGCATAGCTGATAAATTTACAGTCGGTTATTGAAAAAGATATTTTTAAATCCTGGTGATATTTGGCCTTAACTGTAGCCAAAAACTTAGCAGCACACATACAGGAGACATTGAGAAAAAGTGATTCGGAGCGATCTGTTCCCAGTGAGTTGCGGGTGACACAGTAATATTCTCCTCTGTCGTTGTATTTCAGGTCGGAGAGGTGGAGCCGAGGACTGAAGCTGTCAAGTAATCTGCCGCTCTCCATGTCTGGAAATGAACAGAAAAAAACTGTTCAATTATGACCATGATTACAAAGCTAAGCTGGATAAAACATTTCAATGAAAGTATAAACATTTTATTTAGATACATCTTGTACTGCCCTCCACACTGCACAAAACATTAAATTTAAATATATATATATTTCATTGTATAAAATCTGTAGAGCAAATAGTATGTATAAATATGCGTATGTCTATTTATCTGATTCAATTATTTCCTTTATTTCAGCAAATTGAATATTCTCCTATTTACCTCTACAAATTACTTACACCTGAGACATATTTCTTAGTTAAAAACTTTCTTAGAATTTACCAAATGGTTCTCTGCTAAATATCAGCAAGTAATCCTTACCTTTGTTGTTCCTTAAGTTTAGACATTTTGGACACAGCCAATTTTTATTTCGGCAACAGGTCACAAGACAGAGGTGGGTGTCGTACCTTTAAATTATACTAAACTAATTTATTCAAAAGTAAAATAGTATTTGGAAAAACGGTTACTCAAGTACAGAGTTAATGTCCGTAACATTTGATGAAACATCCAGACAATATTTAGTCAAGACAAAATATAAAGTTTTAAATGCTGGTATTTCTAGGACTGAAATAAAAAACTACAAATAGTGTAAATCACATAATTGCAAAATAGCAAATTTAGACTGAGTGTAAATGTAAATGTAATGATGAATCGTTAATTTCTCTTTATGCAAGATCAAACCATTTCATATACGGTATGTGTGTTTGGACAATAACATACAGCCAATGTTCGACAGGTAGTGTCCCAACATGTTTTGTTGTACCTTTAAACCAGGCAAAGCTCTCAACAGGTGGGGCTGCATCGCTGCTGCAGGTCAGAGTGACTGAGCCCCCCTCTGACAGCTCCCCCCCAGGAGATGCTGCAATGGAAGTAGAGTGGGGACTATCTACAGTGACAAGCAAAGAAAAACAAATCAATGCTCTTAAATGATTTTCAATGATTTACATCTCAGGATGTAGAATAGCAAATCGATTTAATAGTAAATAAAAACATACAATAATCTTTGTATTTGCAATTTATTTGACTATTTGCCAACGAAATTAACATTTTTTACACATAAATTAAGATAATGGTTGTTTTTTCTTATTTCAAACATTCAATGTCACATTTCACTACCATGTTTTCTTACCTAGCTTTTTCAAATTCGGGGAAATACACATTTTCAAGAACAAAATTTCTTCCTTGTAGCTTAATTTTTCCAGAGCAGAACTTGGACCAGTCCCACCATAAATAGAAATATTAACTTTAAAAAAAGATTAACTTTTGTGCCTTTAGAAATGATGGATTGATTTGTCAGTGGAACAAAAGTTATCATTTCAAATAAGGTCTGTAGCATTATAGTTACAGAAGAAAGGAGTCAAACCTTTACAGATGTCTCTTTTTATGTTTTCTCCAAATTACACAACACTTGCCCTTAACCATCAACCATATTAATTTAAAAGAAAAAAAAATGTTTTTTCTTCCTTTCCATCCCCTTTCAGATGCATGTCCACGGCAAAAAACTTTACAAATCATACAGATCTTCTGTATTGCTGACTCTACTTACGTCCCATCATCAGAGAGACAGAAGGTGACTGGACGTTCAGGGGCGGGATGGGTCTGCAGGTGTATCCCCCTGTCTGCTGCTGGTCAAAGCGGTTAATGATCATCCATTTCTCATACGAGCCAAGGTTAAGACCGTTCCTGTGTGTAAATATCACATCACAGTAAAAATGACAGTAATACTATGATATTACTTCTTTCACTGTAGAAAGAAAGAAAGAAACGATGTATGTCTAATTCCCATCCAGTACGTACTATAATAACAACACTTTGGGAACTTGGGAAGCTAAATGGTGGCATTTACTTGGATTTGTTATATTGCTGTGCAGATTTCATAAATGTGAACTCATTTCAGTCAGACAGCATGTAAATTACACATCTTTACTAGCAGATATATCACAGGTTTGAGTGTGGTGTCTAGGGTCTGATCTCATTACTCTACAGCTATGCTGCTCAGCCTGTCATAGAGTCATGATGCATGGATCTCTAACCCTCTGAGCATGTCTTGGAAAGTGTTTGGAAGCTCACTGACTTTGTTGCCCAAGGAGGGAACTGTAAAGGTAGAGGAGCTAAAGAGAACTAACCAGAGCTGTCAGCAGAAGGCAGGCAGCAGCTTTTAAAATAAAGAGAGCAGTGGGATGTTTTTCAGCAAGAATAGAAAGCCAAATTGTTATGATATTCATAATATGTTCAGTAAAGCTTACTGACTGAACAAGCTCAATAGTTGTTTCACAATAAAAGAGTCATTTCTAGGACAGTTATGGAGTTACATAAGGTGAAAATGTAAAAGTATACTACTTAAGAAAGTAACGTTTAATGCCTCTTTTGGTAAAAACTAAGCAGACCTTTAAAAACAGCTCCATTTATTGTTTGGAGCAGCAAGCACAAAATAAAAGATTGGAATAAAGTTTGTAGCATTTGTTGAACTTACACACAAGGATTCCATGTTTTTTCTCAAATCTAAACTATGAAGGAAAAAAGTTTTACTTTTAAATTAGTTTTCTACCTGATTTTTGGTTCTACGTACAGAAGAAAAACTGATGCAAGGACTTTGTTTAGCTGAGTCTCTATCCAAGACGGAAACACGGACAGAGCTAAAGCTGATAAAAGTTTTTTTTTTTTCTGTTTTCTTTA
>NW_015151877.1:93012-94238 GCF_000732505.1 Cyprinodon variegatus
CCCCCCCAGGACATGCTGCAATGGAAGTGGAGTGGGGACTATCTACAGTGACAAGCAAAGAAAAACAAATCAATGCTCTTAAATGATAAAAGGGAGATTTTCAATGATTTATATCTCAGGATGTAGAAAAGCAAACCAATTTAATAGTAAATCAAAAAATATAATAATCTTTGTATTTGCAATTAATTAATTGCCAATGAAATTAGCATTTTTTTTACACATAAAACAATGGTTATTTTTTTCTTATTTCAAACATTTAATGTCACATTTCACTACCAGGTTTTCTTAATCAGGTTTTTTTTTTTTTTTTTTTTTTTTCAAATTTAGGGAAATACACATATTTTAAGAACAACATTTCTTCCTTGTAGCTTAATTTTTCCAGTGCAGAACCAGTGACAAACTTGGACCAGTCCCACCATAAATAGAGAAATTTAAACATGGCTTATTAGATGAACTTTTGCGCCATTAGAAATGAAAAATTGATTTATCAGTGGAACAAAAGGTATGAGATGTGAAATATCTAATTTCATATCTATCTAATACATAAAATAAATTCTCTAAAAAATGAACGTGCTGTTAGGGGTTTCTCTATGTAATTTCATAGCATATTCACCAGGATTCATATGGACTACCACACAGCCAATAAAACAACCCAGGAAGATGGTCTTTCATTTGCATCTGAGCTAATCATCATAGCTGGTCATTTCAAATAAGGTCTGCAGCATTATAATTAGAGCAGAAAGGGATCAAACCTTCACAAATGTCTCTATTTATGTTTTCTCCAAATTACACAACACTTGCCCTTAACCATCAACCATAATAATTAAAAAGAAAAAAAAGTTTTTTTCTTCCTTTCCGTCCCCTTTCAGATGCATGTCCACAGCAAAAAACGTCAGAAATCCTACTGTTGGGATCTGGAGCTGTACCACCTTCCTCGAGCAGAGTGTGCCGTGGGTCCTCCTGAGCTGAGCCTCCAACACACCTGTGGCCCATCTCATCATCAGAAGACCCACCACTATTTAACCTGCCTTCAGACTTTGCCTCAACGCCGCAGTGTTGATCTAGTTTGGTTAGCAACCTGAGCCTAGTAAACCTGAGAATCTTTGCTATCTCCAGTTGAGATAAGATTCTAACTCTTCCTTGATTTTGCCTCACAGGAATCCTGTCTCTCCTTGAAGCTCTGGATGAGCTTAACCTGCAGAGCCTGCCCTCGTGAGCCAAACCTG
>NW_015151877.1:96329-109405 GCF_000732505.1 Cyprinodon variegatus
TTCAGTTTATAAAATGTTTTGGTAACATTTCTTAAGGCCATTTAGTAATTTATCAGCCTTTAGGCCGTAACTGTGATATGGCATTAGTATAGTTTATGGAGCCAGCCTACACATTCATTACATTATTTCTCTCATCAGGGTTATTATTGTTTTTACTATATAGTATTTTGGCTATTTTATTACTGATTCTTTTTTCTCACCATGTTGTCTGGAAACTGTTTAATGCCTCAATCATTTGTGTCCATGTTTACTGTATATATCACACCTGGTTGATCCACTCTCCCCAGTGGAGCATAATTTTGGAGAGGAGAGATTAAAGAGGAGGAGAGAGAGACAGAAGACCAAAAGACAGAAAGCCATGAAACAGACTACTTTATTTACCCTCTTCATCATATTGCCTACAGACCTATAATTCATTAATTATTGTTTCTCTATTCTATTCCTCTCTTGTTCAGGGGTAAAATATAACAAGAGGAATTTTGTACAATAACAGGACTGGGAGGAAGCTGTGAGTTTAAGTTTAATGTAGACCTACACCAAAACAACAGTGATCAAGCACTATCAATTGGAAGTTTGTTTCTATTAGTAGGCTTTATATCAGTACCATCAATAACCTTTTCCAAGTCCAGCCCTCATTGTATTACTGTGTAATCTGGATCAGATTATATTTGGCTTTAATCTGAGCCCATGTTCTTTGTATTTTAAAAAGAGGGAAAGTTCTGTTATCTATGAATAGGTTTGGATCAGATCTGCTTACCTCATAAAATGCTTTGACTTGACATTGACTGTAAACAGGTTCTACATAAAAAGGTTTATCTAACTGAATGAGATAAGTGACTGTAGGTCTACCTATAGAGTGCCAAGCTTGTCCCTTGGGCGGCACATCCTCGGGCCTGGCATCCTACAAATACTGTTTCTCCAAATCCAAACATGTTAGCAGGCCTGGCTGGGTGTACCTGGACCTGTAGGTCTGAGAAATAACATCAGATAATGTTACTGTAAGGTCTATAGGATAACCTGTCATTTCTAAAGTGATTCCTGTTGACCCACCTGTCACATCCAGAGTGATGGTGTCAGGGGAGGACCACGTCCCCAGAGGTTGGTCTGTCTCAAACCTGAAGTGATACTGGCCGGCATCACTCAGCTTCACATCCCGAATCTGGACTGAACAGCTATGGCTGCCCCCAATGTACCTGGAACACAGTCAGCATTTCAGTGAGATCCATCCATCCATTTACCATCACGCATATTCCGAGTGCGGTCATGAGGGGTGCTGGTGTCTATCTCCAGCTGTTTATGGGCGAGAGGCGGGGTACACCCTGGACAGGTCTCCAGTCCATTGCAGGGCAACACAGAGACAAACAGGACAAACAACAACCCAGGGTTGCAAACAACCATTCACACACACATTCACACCTAAGGAGAATGTAGAGAAGCCGATTAAGTTCAGTGTTCAGTGAGTTGTTCTGTAAAAATAAGAGATTACTTGTTCTTCTCACCGTGTGCGTCCGCGGTAGGACAGGCTGATCTGCCTGGGTTCAGTGTGGTGAGCAAACTCCCTGCGACCCTCAACCGACACCCGAAACCACATGACCCTCTTCAGAGTGTGACCTGTGGCGTGTCACACAACATTGTTATTCACTTAAACATATGATAAAAGGTAGATTCTACAAGACGAGGAATGAACAGTAGAGGAAATTGACTTAAACTATCTGGAATTTGAAAAAAAACAACTTCTACTCTACTTTTTAGGTTCTCATAAAGCCAAATAACAATGTATTTAATTAGAATTAAATTTACTAGACCAACACAGCACAATATTGCTTTGAAGTAGAAATAAATAATTCAAAGTTTTCACATTTTCTATTATATGATAGTGAAAGTGTAGTGTGTTATGCATTTATATCTCTTAATCTGAAATCCCAACAGAGCAACCAAAGTATCAGTTGTGCATCTTAACACTCTGGAAAAGATTTTCCTTCTCTCTGAAAAAAAGAAATCCCAGAAGAAGCCCTGTTGCCTTCGTGTTTTTACATGTTGTGTTGGTGATACAGCAATCCTGTATTAGAAGATGGACTAAGGAGACCAAAATATTACTTTTTAAGTTTAAAAGCCCTATCAGTAAAGAAAACTACACACACCATTAGAGGTGATGGGGGCAATAAATTGAGTAAGTTACAAGTCAGACAAGCAACAAAAACCCAAAGATACTGTTGGATTTATATGAGGAATCGTTTAAACTGAAACATATTAATGTTACAATGACAAAGTCAAAGTCCAGAACTACATCCAGCTCGGAATCTGTGATGAAAGATCCAACTAGAAGAGCTCAAGTTATTTCTTTGTCTCCAGATTTGCAATAATGATAGACATACACTTTATTGCCCAAACTATTCATTTATCTGCACTGACTCCCATATGACATCCCTTTCCGATTTGTTTAATGTGGAAGTTATGTCCCCTTGAAGGCAGCTGCGTCTCGGAACTTCCCTACCGGTTCTTTTCCTGGGGGCAAGTTATTTACTACTCTTAAAACCATGTAAAAAGGGACTATAAAAACAGGAGTAAAAAAGTAACAGAGTTTATTTCAAATCAGGTCGTTACAGGACAAAGAAATTGCTTGGAGTATGCACAGCTGTGGGCTTAAAAAACGTCAGCAACCGTCCGGCAAAGATGAGCAAAGATTGAGCCCCGAACAAGGTCATCTCCTCCTTCTTATACCTCATGGGTCTATGTGTTGCATCATGTGGATGTTTAGCTGTCTGTATCTGAAACTGACACGCCATCAATGCCCTGAACTTTAAGCATCTTGCTTCTATGCCCAAGGATTACAGATACGTCTCATCTATCAGTCTGGCTCCAAGATGTTGCCATATCCTATGTATTTCTAAAGACATAAAGGCTATCCTGATTTAATGACCTCCATACACACAGTGACATCCACAATGTGAAGGAAGGCCTTCTACTCTGTCTAATCTGGCTAACAGAATAACAATGCACATGATGTATAAAGAATAAACCTAACATAATCAACAGGGTTTCAATATTTGTCAGTTCATCCTTTGCTACTAGAATAGCCTAAACTCATCTTGGAAGGCTGTCCACAAGGATTAGGTGTGTGTTCATGTGAAACTATGACCATCCTTTTAAAAGTAAATTTGTGAGGTCAAACACTGACATTGGATGAGAAGGACTCACTCTATCTCTGCTCTAATACATCCTAATGGGATTCAGTCAGGTTGAGGTCAGGACTCTGTGCAGACCAATCAAGTTCATCCACACTAGACTCTGCCATCCATATCATGATCATGACCATCACACTCTCTCCAGCAAACTTTCACTTGGCACAATGCGGCCAGACAAGCACTGTTTTCCTGGCAACTGCCAAACCCACACTGGTCCTTAACATTTTCCAAATGGAGAAGCACAATTCATTAATCCAGAGAAAATATCTCCACTGCTCTGGAGTCCAGTGGCGGCTGCTTTACATCACTGCATCTGATGCTTTGCATTGCACTTGGTGCTGTGCAGCTTGAATGCAGCTACTGGACCATAGAAACTTTTGCTTCCATGAAACTCTTTGATCTTGAGAAAATCTGAAGGCCACATGAAGTTTGGAGGTCTGTAGTGATAGACTCTGCAGAAAGTTGCCGATGTCGTTGCACTATTAGCTTTAGCATCCTCACTTTGAGAGGCCTAATACCTGAGTTGTGCCTGAGTTGTTTTCGTTCCACCTCACTTCCATCGTCTTAAGATGCAGCAGACAGTTGACTGTGAAGTATTTAGGATCGAGGGAAATTCACATCTGGATTTGTCACAAAGATGGCATCCTATCACAGTTCAATGTTTCACTGAGCTCCTGAAAGTAAGTCATTCTTTCACAAATGTATCTAACAAAAGCCTGTATAAATAGTTGCTTGATTTTAAAAATCTTTGGCTATGGAAGTGATTGGAACACCAGATTCTAATCATTTGGAAGGGTGAGCAAAAACTTATCGCAATAGTGTAATATATTATACCTCAGTGTAACTCCAGGGAAAGCAGGTTTTATAAAGTCTTTCAGGGGTGGAATTAATAAATAATGATGCTTTTTAGATTTATACAAAACATTAAAAATAAAGTAACAGTAAGAAGTTTTCCTCCTACTCCCCAATAATGAAATAGTTTGTCTAGGTCTGTCACATAAACTCCAGTAAGGTACAATATTAGAAGCTATGCAAAGTGAATCCAACCTACCTGCTGGAAGGTCATAACGGCAGGGCAGAGTGACCGCAGTTCCTGCCCACACACAGATGACCCTCCTCGAAAACGAAACACTCCACCTGCTCTGAATACCTAGGAAATACCAGCAGCTCTTATAATCCAGTATTTTGGTTAGTAATTTAGGAACCAAAGTCCAAAAACTACAAGCAATTTAATGCACCAACACATTCAACTCAATGACAGACTCAATTATAGGGCCATAAATCTGAATAAATTCCAGCATATTTCTTTTCCAATTTCACCTAAATTGCCATCTGCTGACAACAACATCAGCAAGCTAAATGTTAAATATTAAGTTAGAAAATAGGGGTCAATAACATGTCTTATTATGCGTCTAAGATGTTTTGAACATCAGATCTCAGGAAGCAGTATCTGCAAGTTAAGCAGAAAACATTCTCCTGTGCAGCCATGGTGCCATCCTGTGCTGCTGACTGTTGGTCTGGTTGGCCTTGCACAAAAGACAATCAATAATTAGAAATAAACTGGATTGTAATGACAACGGCATCTAGCTGCAAAACCTTGTGAACATAATAGCAATCATTAAGGTTTAAAACTTAAAATTGTAAAAAAAAATAAAATAAAATAAAAATGATTAAATGACTAAAATAGGAAAACTCCACATTCATTGTTTGGTTCTAATTTTCAAAATGCAATGAAATAACATGTTTTCCAGGATTATGAAAAAGTCTCTCATACCTGGTGAAGCTGTGAGGATGATGCAAAGAAATAATACACCTGCCAACATCTCTGCTGACGTGAGCTGTTGGGTTATAATAAACACCAGATCAAAGCTGATCATCGCACTAATCAAACAAACACCATATCAAACTATTTAAATGTGTAACGCTCACCCCTCACAGTATCTGCGTCCACCTCACACCCTGGATGTTCATGCTCCCTCCTGACAGTGATGGAGGTGAGGAGGTTTTATACGTTCAGAAGAGGCTCATTGTCTCACACCAGCTGCTGCTGGATGGGAGGAGGAGGAGGAATGGGGGGTCAAAAGAAGGAGTCTAAAGAGGAGGAAGTTTATGATATAAACTGAGGTCATTTATCTCCTCCTCTTCAGTTCCTTGAACAATTTCTACTGTTACTTATTATACCACTGTCTTCCATTGGAAACTGCATCTGAAGGTCAGTTAAAAAAAGAAATGAGCCTTTTTGCCAAAGTGAAATTGTGACATCCATGTGATCGCATCACTTCCACACTGTTTCAGTGAAAAGAGTCTGTGCTGCAAGTCAAATGTCATTAACCTGTAGTTCGTGCAGGGCCGCCCAAGGCTTATCGAACTAAGAAACATGCATAAACATGCACCTTATCAGGATATTTAACATAAGGGATTAGGCATTTCATCTCTCTTATTCTACTGTGTTTACATTATTTGAGAAAAAAGGGTAAAGCAAGAATACAGAAGAAAAAAATGTGCTTTAATTTAAAGGCACATCTCCCAGTCTCCCCTGTTTTTAAGACCTACTAAGCAAAGTAAACCTCACCTCAATGTTATATATATTCACATGAGAATCGAAAGCTGATAGTTCTCAAAAGCAAAAGTTCCTACCAGCTGATCAACCTAAATAAAAGAAGTTTTTATCCAAATTTGTATAAAAGCACTAAATGGGAAGTAGAGGTGCAGATGAAAAAGGTTTAAACCGTTGATACCTGAGGATTAAAACAGAAAATCAAAAATAATTCCATTTATCTGGTGGTAATATCAGCTATTGATGCATATGTTATATAGGGGAGGATGTTCTTTTCTGGGTGGTTCATTAAAATAAGTGGTCCTCCTAATTGTCAATCATTCTGGTGATATATTTATGTAAGGCCCACATGCAGTACCTCTCTAAACATCTTAAAGCCGTGATCCAAATGCTGAGGACATTGACTCTAAAGCAATTGTTCTAAACCTGTGTTCGATCGAACCCTAGGAGCTCGAAGAGTCGGTCTCAAGAAACACTTGTGTAAAGTCCATGATGACCCGTCCCTCTTTTTTTTTCTTTTTTCTTTTGTCAACACGCCCCGCTTGGCCATCACTTGCTGCAGAGGATGACATAGTATTGCTTGGCCAATGAGTGCTGCGGGGAATTTAATGCACACAATAGTCAACAGCTGTCATAATTGTAACATTTTGTGGATTCATTCTTAATATTTTAATCCATACTAAATATGTCGAGTAAAAAACGAAAGGGGTCGGACGAATATGTGCAACATGGATTCACGTGTATCATGGAACGGGATGGGAGTCAGCATCCTATCTGCATGATATGCAATGCCAGCTTGAGCAACTCTAGTCCCGCACCAGCAAAACTAAAGGAGATGACAAGAAAAGGAACAGAATCCGCTATGAAAATGAGATGAGAGTAGCACTTGCCAAGATAAAGCCACACATATCTGAACTTGTCTCCCAAATACAACAACAGAAGTCACATTGAAATGCAGGTAAGTAATTTGGGGCAATGCTTTATTCTGGCCCCCAAAAAATAAGTTGTGGATTCAAAATGACAAAAAACAAATTAAATTTAAAATAAAAAAATAAGTCATTAAAAAATGTGAAAGTCTTAAAAAATATCCAAAGTTCATTTTAAATAGTAAAACTGTTAAAAAATAATACTTTTTGGGATTGAAATTCTTTTATCGGGCCAAAATATGTTTGGGGGGGACAGAATAAAATAGTACTGTAATTTCCTATCAGTTCATGCACTGTTGGTTTTGTTCTTTGAGAAATGTGATGTTCATGTACGGCTCATTTTGTGCACCAGTAAAAAAAAGTATACCTATGTCTTAAATAAAAAAAAATCCAATTCATCTATCACTAAAGAAGGGTTCTGTGAATGCGCATATGAAACTGGTGGGTTTTGTACCTCAAAAAAGGTTAAGAACCAATGCTCTAAAGACATTCATCACAATGAATGTTCTTTCCCACGGTGATAGATTCCTTCCTTTGAAATCTTTTTACAGGAGTTTAAAACGGAGTGTCATTACCTGTGAAGGTCAGACACCATAATTAGACATTTAAACCTTCTGCTATTAGCCTCTATACCACAATTCAACACTGCTTCCATAAACTCTATTATTTTTGTGCCGAAATAACCTGATATGAAAGAAAACCAAGCTTTTAACATTAGAATAATTAAGTAAGCAATCTTAACCACAGAAAGAATGAAAACTCTAGGTTGTAAATCTAAAATTTAGTACTAACAGATGGTGCGTAAACCTGGCAAAACAATTGAAGCTTTTGTTGGCCCACAGCACCACTGGATTCTCTGCCTTCTTTGGCAAGCTTTATATTTTTCTTTTAATCTATATGCAAAAATCATTTGATGCCCCGTTTCCGGTACAGAGGTTTGGTTTGTTCCTCAGAAATACATAATACATGTAAAGTAACCACAGAGCTATCAGCAAAAGTAAGCCTGTTCTAACTCTGCTTAGATATTGTCACAGCATCAGTCTGAGCTGTAAACAGAGTGACTGACATTTGTAGTTTCATGCACGGTTTATTTATGACATGAAACCCGGCCTGTGGGCGGACATTAATATACATAAGTCAAACAGACATTGACTCAGCCGCCCAGATGTCCTCTTATCCTTCGCTTTAATTGAGAACTTTTGGCACTGAGAACTACCCGCAGCCAGACGTGTGGAGTTCGAGACCTCTCAGTCAACTGTGTCCACTTAGCTTGATGAGTCTAAATGACTTTAACATCCTCTGCCCTGCTGCAGCCACAGCCAATGGATGTCAGTTTAGCATCACCACTTGGCCAATTGGCTACTTAGCCCAGCTCTCTGACCCAGGAGAAATGATGATGTGCAGTTTAACATATCAGTCAAGCTCAGCTCACAAGGCGACCAAGCAAAGGAAACCGGGGATGTTGATTTCCAGGCATCAGTGGTGCTTTGATAGAACAACCTGTAAGAATTCAGGCAGTAAAAATCAGATCTTCAATTTGCATATTTAATCTGGGCAGATTTATATATATATATATAAATATAGCCTGGGTTAAATGTCTTTAATTTATTTCATAATTAACAGGAAGTCCACTCTCAGAGCAGTGAGGTAGTGATGCAATAAAGCAGCTGATCTCAGATGCTCTGTTAGATTCCTGTTATATATGTCCTTTAAAACATGTCTTCCTCATTTTTTGTTTAAAAATGACTTTTTTGGACAATTTTCAATCTGGCTTACTAATAATCATTTAATGCAGAAAGGCTAGTGACTGGGAGGTTTTACAAACTACTATCCTTAAGTCAATTGTAAATTCTTTTGATGCCTCATAATAAATCACCATTCATAAGAACTGAACATAAGAATGAACAGATATCCAAGCTGAGGGCTCTTCATGTGCATAATTTAATCTGGTAGAACTTGATATCTACAGGGTTTTATAGGTCTTTGTATCATTAAAATAGAAGTATTAGTGGTTTATTAAAATGACTTACAAGTGGAGAGCTAGGAAAGTAGATAGGCCTCAATATGTTCCTCATTTGGCTCCTAAAACTATGAAGGAGCTCTGCATTGTGTTTAGTGGAAACTGTGAGTCCAATTTTAAACAGGAACCATAATAGGGAACAGAAAGTCTAAAAATCCTCAGGATATGGGGTATATATGGGGTAAAAAGGAACAATATATTCCAGTTCACAGCTTGGTTGGTTGGATTATGGGTTATGGTCCAATTGGGTCTCTATTGGGTGTCCACATTACCACGACTCTTATACGATTTAATGATTCCAGATCCCAGAGAGAGAGAAAAAAAAAACAATGACTTTGGTGCTTGGCTGAAAACTTTACAAACCTACACACTTTCTTTTCTCCAACTTTCCCATTGCTGTCTGTGTTAGAGTGAGTACGAAGATTGGTGGGCTCTGAGCTTAACCTGTAACCACAGCAGGACTTCAAAAGGATCATGGCACACTAATAGGTCAAAGCCTGATGTAATCTTAATCGAAAGCAGGCCGAACTAAATGAGTGAAGAGAAACAGATGGATGGAGCTAGATTAAGTGTGACTGACCACAAACAGAGAGAGAAAGAGGGTGAGATAGAGTGAGGGGAAGGGGAGAGTTTGAGGTGAAAGGTGTGTGTGTGTCGGGGGCTAAACATGATCATAGTTGCAAAAGAAGAAAGATTTAGCAGGAGAAGCAGAGAAGAACAAGGAAGGATAAGGTGTAAACTTAGAGAGATGGAAAAAAGGGACTAAAGGATGAAAAACAAACGTTGGACAACGTATCCTGCCCTGTACAGTAGGGATGATATCCATCCACTGACCGCAGGCCGCAGGCCAGATGAAGTGTGACCGTCTGGTGGTCGGACTGGACCTGAAGATTTTCCGCTGTTGCAAAACACTTCCTGCCTGCTGTTTTCATGTAATGTGACCACTCACAGTTTGCTCCCCTGCCATACTTTAAGCTGAACAATATGTTATTTCGGTGTTATTTCTAATGCCCACAGAATGGACGGGGAGCTCTCCAGGCCATTCCAGGTTTGGATGAGCTCCATGTGAGCAAATAACGATAGCGCTGTCAAACATATGTTAGTCTTCACTGTGCTCTCGGTGGGGGCAAGAATGACGACGATCAGAGTTACAATCATATCTGACAATGTGATATGTCGTCCCTAGGCTGTCTTTTAAAAGCTGCGTGTGACGACCTGTTGAGGGGATTTTTTATTTTTTTTTTGCCTAAAGAGTCACAGAGCCAGTGGGGAATTTAGTAAAACAATAAAGAGAAACTGGGAGGGAGGGAGAAAGACTGAGTTTCCTCTTGGTTAAACTAATATTAACAGCTAAAACACACAGCCTTAAGTCACTTACACACTTGACTTTACAAATTAAGCCAAACTAAACATTTGGTGATTTCTTAAAACTCCTAAATCTTTGAAATGTATTGGAGCTCTATTAAATTTAGCCTGGTTTTGCTCATTCCTGTCCCATTCACAAACTCTGCTGTGGGGTTGGATTTCTGCTCCTTGTCTGCCAGAGACCTGTTTGTGGCTGCTGTGGTATTCCTAGCTGAATGAGTCATGTCTGGTGGTTATTATGGGGCAGGCGTTTTAACTCACCCCCCGACTCTCACCCCGTCTAGTGGCAGCAGACGAAAATTGCATGAGATTTATTAAGCCTCATCCAGTTAAGCTGATGAAGAACGGTTCTCATTTAACTGGGCAAGATCAGTTAAGCTTTGCATAGTAAGAATAGCAGACAGTATGGAAGAGAGTAAAGAAAGCTCTAACACAAAAAAAATTTAACAGGAAATATCTTGGAAATTAACTTTTTTTTGTGAAGTTCTCTTTAAAACTAAGAATAATTCTAACAATAATTCTAAAGTTAACTTGGTTAGCGTATTCATTAAAGTGTGTGTGTGTTTTAAATAAAAGGAATCACAATATCTTACTTTTTATTTAAACGTTATTTTGTTTCCTGTTGCCACCAAGAAACCACAATTAAAATCAGGGAAAATTAAAAACCTTATTGCTGTTTCCTTAAAACCACAAAATGAAAAAAAGTTTTTTTTAATATACCTTTTTAAAATTATGAAATTGTTCAAGCAGACTCAGATTATTCTTATTTGATAGAGTCAAGATGATTATGACTTTTCAAATTCTAAGGCACACCTGTGGATATATTTCAAGGCCACATTTTAAACACAATCCTCGTGTTACCCTACGGAAAAATCCGAAGATATTAGGCTGGCTATCAGCAAGATAATTGTTAAACTTTGAGCAATCATGGTTCATCTTTGGTTACAATGTCCACATGCCTGGAGGTGCAACATTCAGCTGTTAAAACTATTCAGTCTGACCACCAACATCCATTCCACAACTGGTCGTCGCAACCCAGCTTGACAGAAAAGGGAGATTTCTCTATTTCATAGAAAGTCGCTACGCTTCCATTGCAGGTGTTGCATCACTTCACTGCTTGTCATAACTGTGCAACTCGCTTTGCTAGAAGCACATCCATCGCATGGCTTTTCATCACAGTGTTCCCGATAATATCCCTCGATCCGGTCACTAAAATGTTATTTGGTGTGAAGGCCCCATTGAACAGTTCAAAGGTGAAGAAGCACCTTTGAAAAAGGAAATGCAGTGAAAAAATAAAACATCAAACAATAAATTTAAATACCTCTAATTTACAAGATTAATCTGACCACGATCATCTGACAGGAGATGATCGTAGTCATATACCTGTGTTTCTCTGTCATTAAACGGTTTGAAACTTCCCATTGTCTGACTCACCTTAAGTACTGGGTCCATCTGTCCCGTTTAAGACAGAAATGATTAAACAGAACGGGATGCGGACTGCTGAGGATAAGTGGACCGCAGCGACTGCAGAAAGGGGGCGGGGCACAGCTTAATCACTGACACGGTGCAGGAAGAAACACAGGTACTGTAAGTGATCATCTGACGAGATGATTGACTAATGATTGAGTGAGTCACTTACCTGGTTTAGCAGTTCAGTCCATCCTCTCCGAGGAGGGCAGTATTCAGCCAATGGACTGCCAAACGAGATGCGATTCAGAGCCGTTGTAGGTTCCAGATCTGCTCGATTGATCAGATCTGCTCGGGGCCCTGTCCCTTCTTCTGATGTCATCCTATGGCAATCCACTCGGGAAATACTGTATTGCATTGGTTTCTTAAAGTTTGTTAAGGAAGAAATTTGCTATTATTTTACATTTCATTTGCGATCTAAAGTAACCGAAAGTAGAAAACAATCATTGTCAGTCTTGAAGGAATATAAAGTGCGTTCTAAAGGCTGGTAAATACTTCGAAACTAGAAGTATGTGCAGCACTCTGCTGCACCTCTCCATAATTGTAGGTGACCGCAGACAGTGCCACAGACAGGAGGCCTCTGATTGGTTAAATCTACACCTGCTCTACACTATGTGTATCTCCTGTTTGTTAACTTACAGGCTTGTTTTGCTTGTATGACCGCGATTGTGGAAAACGACACTGGGACACTTTTTCCACCAGGATCCCCGCACTTTTTCGCCCTCCTGTCCCTCAGTTGTTGGATTAACTTTCCCCCATTTCCTCACCACCTTGGCCGTATCTAGACCCACAGCTAGTTTGTGATTTTCCCCTTTTACATTGTGCCATAGAATAAACATAGTGCGTACAACACTACAATATTGAGCATAAATCAAAAATGTCTCCATCTTACATGTGACAAACTCACTGCAACACACTGCTGCAGGAGTATAACCAGCCTTTAAGACTGAGCTCTGCCATTTAACGAGGTGAAAAAAAAAGTCTCAGCTTATTTTTATTCTTTTATTATGATCTGATGGCAGTGGAAGACAAATGGGACATCTTAAAAATGATTTTTATAGAGAATTTAGACAAATAAAACTGTTATTCTACTTGTAGAAAACTATCAGTTGTTGTTGACACAGAGTTAAAGGTAGTGTCAGTTATGGCTAACTGACCGAGCTAAAGGCACAGCTAAAAGAGGCAAACCTGTTAGCTTCTGAACACAGCTAGCCACAGCGCTACCCAGCTCTCCCGCTTTACACCATAGTCTTGCAGTTACTTTTTTTTTTCCGGTTTTGTTATCAATCAGGTAAAACTTCATTGATTATTAGACACGCTCACGCACAGGCGTAACTTTCTTAAAGACTGGTGTAGACATGTCCCCGCCAACTTTGGCCTGGCAGGAACAGTCCTCACCAATAGTCTCCACTTTTTTTCCCCTTTCCGCTCATTTACTTTAGCCAAAGGTAACAGAGGTGGTGTGCAGCTATCTGTGTTCAGAGTGTTTTTAGTCCGTTTTTTTTCCTCTCTCACGCTGCTCCCCCTATCCTGCCTAGCGGTTTAACATAGTTGGA
>NW_015151877.1:109415-127410 GCF_000732505.1 Cyprinodon variegatus
CCATCTCCCTGGATTCAATAGACCCCTCCGCAATTGGCTGCTAGACTTCCACACCAACAGACCTCAGTCAGTCCGGGTTTGACAAAACACCTCTGATGTCATCAGTCTAAGCACAGGCCCCCCTCAGGGCTGCATCCTAAGCCCCGTGCTGTTCACCCTGATGACACATGACTGCGTCCCCAGGTTCACCACCAATCACATAGTGAGGTTTGCAGACGACGCCACGGTGGTGGGCCTTATCAGAGACAACAATGACCTGGAATACAGAGAAGCGGGGCAGCTGGTGGACTGGTGCAAAGATAACAGCCTGATCCTGAACGTGGAGAAGATGAATGAGATCATCTTGGACTTCAGGAAGAACCAGCCTAACCACGCTCCACTAATCAACAGCTCAGCTGTAGAGGTGGTTAACAACACCAAATTCCTGGGGATGCACATCACAAATACCCTCATCTGGAATGTAAACACCACCTCACTGATCAAAAGGGCACAGAAGCGCATGTACTTCTTGCAGAGGATAAGGAGAGCCCACCTGCCCCCACCTGTCCTCACCACCTTCTACAGAAACACCATAGAGAGCGTTCTGACCAGCTGTCGAAGCATTGGATGCAGGTCCAGCAGATTCCATAACAGTTTCACTGCCATTAGACTGCTGAATGTTGTGAAAAAATGGGTTATTGTATTGTATTTTATTATATTTTATCATTATATATATAAAACTGAAAATGTTAGAACTGTAAATTTACAATCATATATTAATAATAATGTTTTTATATTTTTTTTTTTACTATTTTTCAGGGCTGCACTTTTAAAAAAATGAAATTGTCCAGAGAGCTGTTCTAAACGAAATTCCTTTTTGTTTTGCACTTGTGTCAACAAAACAGACATGGGCAATGTGGAGTCAACAAGTCATCTCCATGTCATGTATTTCTTCTACCCAGCCACTGAAGCAGGTGAGTCCAATCTTCACCGTGAATTAACCTGTGCAGATTGGACTCACCTGGTTAATTGGCTGGGTAGAACCAATACATGACATGGAGATGACTTGTTGACTCCAAATTGCCCATGTTTGCAACAAAATGACAAATAAATCTGCCTAAGTCTAAGTAAAAGTTAGGCGACATCTCTAAAAAATTAGAGATGCCTCCTAAAAATCTGTTTGTTAAACATACGGAGCTTTCTCAGCTAAAAATGGCAACAGATTGTAATTTTATACAAGTTAGTATTATAATAGCTTTAAGAAACAGTGTGTTCTTCTTCACAAGTTAGAAAAAACCTTGGCTTCTCAGAGGACTATGGCTCACAGCTACAGGGTAAAATGAACATATGTTTTCTTATTGTACAGACAAAATCAGACTACAGAGCTTCTACATATCTTTAAATTCGGTTTCTGGCATCATTATATAATTAATCATTTTTAAACAGAGAACAGAGAGACATAAAGTAAGAGAGGGAGAGCTGTAGATTTAAAGGTGAAACAGATTTACGGGAATATACAATATGCAATAAAATATATCTCCAAGTTTACCACAAAGTTTACATGAAAAATATACTATTCTATATTTAAAATGCAGCATATCCAGAATTTTCTGGATGGATGGATGGAATTGAAATTGTACATCTAGGGATGCATGATATATCGATTTTGGCATTGGAATCAGGCCCTATATTTGTAATGCACCAAAAGGCATCTCTCTAACATCTATAAATATAAATAGCAGTGTGTTATGGTTCTCTTGTGGTCTCAATTATAGGAAAGCATTCAATGAATATATGTTTGAGATCATTTTGGGAAAATACAAAACGTAATGAAAGTGTTCTGGTTGAGTAACTGTAGGTCCATCAGCCACATCTGTCAACTTTCAGCCAATCATGTAGTGTAACGTCACTGGCATACGTAGGACCCAAGCAGATCTGGTACCTACACCGTTCAAAGTGTCCCAGATGAAGCAACGACAGTGAACAGGCAGGAAACCAATTCAGGTCAAAGAAACGGTTCAGAACCGGACAGTTCCGAGATCCAGGAGTCCGTAGCCCGACCAGGGGCTCCAGTCCGAACAGGAACAGACAGATCCAGAGTTCCAGGAATCCTCACAGCGTTCAGGCAGGTTTAGAGGTCTATGAGTCCAGCAGCATGCTCAGACACGCACACGCAGATGAAGACAAGTGGGCTCAGCGGTAGAGAGGAACATAGACAAGACATGGTACCAGAGTAAATGCGGAACTTTAAACTGGTCTCCACCTTGGAGTCAGGCTTACGGGAATTAAAACTGACCTCCCCCGCGTTTTGAGCCAAAACCCTGAGGCCCCGGTGGAGAAGAGCTGGGAGACGATCAGGAGACAAACACCAAACCCTCTCAATCCACTGGCCTCCAAGACTCAGGAAAACCAAAAACCTAACTTAAACTGGAAACATAAATAACTGACATGAAAACATAGCACAAATAGACTAAGAACACACAAATTAACTAAGAATACAAGAATAAGATCTGGCCCCGATAACTGGGCTGAACCATATATATAACAGAAGGGGCAGGTGAATAAGGTCAATGATAATAAGAGAGCGGGGAGGCAAGGGCAGGTGAATGAAGTGAGTAATTAGATCAGGTACAGGGGCTGCAATCATGAGAAAAAAATATATAAAACTGACTAATAGCTTCTCCATCATTAAACTGGTACATGGCACAGGTTTGTGACACCATATTGGACCATGCCAAACACAGGTTTGCCTTCACAAAGCATGAGAAGGGCATGATTTATGTACAAAAATTAAACCTGTACAGTTTTTGTTAATAATAAACTATTCTTTAGTTCACCAGTTTTGATATGCTCCTTAAAATACTTGTACCACCCATTTCTAATGGAACAGCCAATTGCCAACCCGCATTCAGCTCTCTAATTTTTATAATTGTTTTAATGATTTTTATTTTATTGTAGTGGATATATTCCAACTTTCCAAGCTCTTTTTATCATGTTGACGCATAAGTAACACTTATCCAAGAAAAACAAACCAACCAAAGGCTGTTATTTCTTCGCTGCCTGAATCCAAACATAATATTAATTTGTAAGGCCTGGCTTTTAGTTCTACTAGTTGCCTCCTGTTGGTAAAGCAAATGGGCACGGGAAAATGTTGCGCTTACTCACTATCCTTGTTAGATGTTACCCCTAATCCAATGATGTGAAATTCAAACCAACTGAAAAATATTAATTTAGTGTTTTTTCTTTCTTTTGTTCAGCTTGAGAACTCGACCCATTCATAGCAGCAATGTAATGAATTCCAAACCACGTGTTTTATTGCGAAGGGTTTCTGTAGCCGCAAACAAATTAAGCTGTCTGAGAAACTCTAAGGTTCAGTGATAAGTGGTTGTGTGGGAGAGCTCAGCTCACCTTGTTCACATCTACTGTCTACTTCCTAAATATTCCCAGCTGGGAATCTCAGCCTGCAGTGGCACAAATGCTCTGCTGGGATCCAAATGACTTTCTGTTTCTGAATCTGTCCGCTTGTATTTCTTGAGTGTTCAAATATGAAGGAAAGCCATTTCCTGGTCGTGACTGAGGGGGAACATGTGTGTCCACTGTATGTAGGATACAATGTGTGTATGTGTGTGTTCTGTCTGATAGTTTTACCATGTGCAGAGCCCATGTATGAGGTTGAATATAGTCTGATATGAAGGAAGCTGTCAGGACTGGGCTACTGTCGGAACTCCGTCCTTCTACTAATACTATGTCCTCCCTTTCCACTGCTCACTCACTTTGTTTAAAACATTTCTATAAACTCTCAGTAAACTGAATGTTTAACATCATGAGAAAATTGCTAAATAAAAAGAGGATTTTTAGTGTTAAATACATTGTGGTTCTGTTGTGTTTAAGTACTTTGATGTAGATTTGTTACTTTGTTTAGAAAACACAAATAAAAAAAAAAGTCATTATTTAACTTAAGGAGCAAACATTTTTCTCAATTTTGGAAAGGCCAGGCTGTGCATTTCTCCTCTCCTGTCTCCCCTGCAAAGCATTTCAGACATTATAAACCGGATTTTTATGTCATCTTTCGATTGATGCTTCTGTTGAGCTGGTTAGAAATGTCTCGCAAAAGACATCCCAGTAAAATTGAAATGAGTTGCTTCATATTTAGTATTTAAAATAGACACCCAAACCCCAGTATACTATTATGCTGATGGTGGTGCCTAATATGACATATTTTCATTATAATCTTAAACAATACTTAAATTATCATGCATTAAACATCCAACTACCAAATAGTTCAAGTGCAGCATCTTTCTAGTACCTGCTCTCCCTCCATCAGAGTCCTGCATAAGCAGGTACCCAACGGGTACCTGTGTAACACGTACATCTCAAACAGAGTCCTGCCCCGAGTGGGGCATCCATTGTCATAGGTACCCGCATCAAACATACATACACAGGTGGAAAAAAAGCATGTATTATTTCACGGATGCGGGAACAGGTATATATGAACAAAATGCGGGTATCATATGTTGCAGCATAAATGAAACTTATTTATAGGCAAACCTTCTTACTTCAGCCAATTTAAAACTGTTAAGTTGTGAGCACAGTGCCAACTGGATTTGAGCGTGAGGTAATGTTCATTTCTGCCTCTGTTATTATAAAAGGCCCCATTTCGGATGTGATCTGTCATGGTTTTGGTTCTGTTCAAGTTTTATCTCTGAGTTTTAATTGGTCTTATTTCCATTTTTTTGTTATAGTTATTTTTGATTGTATTTGAGTTCTTAGATATTTCTTGTTTTCCCTCTTGTGTCAGTCTCCTATTCCCTGGCTCCCTACAGTATATGAGATTTTTTGTGAAGGGTTGTTCAATATGAGTGACATGTTGATCAACTTTGTTTGCAAAAGATGAAGAAGTACTAAAATTATGCTCAGATTACACATAAATAGATTAATAAATTCTGTGAGTAAAAAAGGAAATATCTTAGGGTTAGGATTAGGATTTATTCGATGATAACAACCTACTGAGCCTACTGGTAGGTAGGAGGCTGAATCTGAAGCCATTCTATGGGAAAAATAACTGTTAATAATGAACATTTAATGGGATGATAACATCCGAAGCAGCTGAAATGGCTGTGTGTGCACTTTGTGATCAGGGGTCGGGTCATACTATTATTTAAGGGTCTGTGCGGTCCTGCCTGGGTTTTAAATGGGGATAATTGCGGGTAATGGGTCGGGTCTCGGTTCTGAACTCTACAGGTGTGGGCGGATACAGTTTTGAAAAATCAGACCTGTGCAGGAGTCTATCCTCTATCCCTCTCCACCCTGCTCCCCTTCCTGCTTGGCCCAAGAGGAGCTTAGTTTGCCTTTTTTCTCCCTACCCTGTTTTCCCTATTGTGAATATCATCAGTCAAAAACTTCAGCTGGGCTGAAAACTTTCCTCAAGAAAATGCTAATTTTTTTCACCGTCATAAACGATTTAAACTGCTCTCCACCTGTATTAGTAGCTCGATGTGCTCCTCTTTTAGGAACTGACAGACTCACTAGGCGGTAGCTTGTGTATGGCAGTTACCATAGCAACAGTGCATGTTGACGTTGATTTATAATTAACATTTGGCTCTTCAAATATAAAACAAATCGCAGTTGGAGACCAAGATCATCATCCTCCAGTCAGTTTCACTGTACAGTAGTTTATTTTAGTTTATATCACGATGTAAGCAATAAATAAATTAATAAAATACCAAGGACATGACCTCTGTGTCTTCAATAGTATTCATGGCCCTGTTAGAAAACACAGTGGATGGACCACACTACTTGTGGGTAGCTGAGGTTTAGAAAGTTTGCTGCAATAATTTTTTTAGATAGAGGACTTTTATTTTGAAAAGCAGTCCAGATAAGGAATGCATTTTTAGTTTCTTAATAGTATATCCTTTAAATTTACAGTAATGATGTGTTTATTTCAAATTGTGCACCTGGTTCAGATTCTCTGAGATTCACGATTCATGATTTTGTTTTTCCATCAGTTTCCTTATTGTTTACTTTGGGCTGTTATTTATTTTTTTTTTTTTACCATTTTGGATTTGCCACACCAGTTCAACTTCTTTTTTAAATATAGCCAGTTGTTTTAACTCATTTTCTTGTGTCTTGGAGCTAACATTTAGTCATGCCATTGTTTTCTTATTTATTTAGTCTGTAATATTGAATTCATATAGGTTTTTTTCTCGAGCTTCTAAATGTTTAGCCCTGTTGCTTGTTTCTGCTCATCCAGAGATGCCGGTTAATTCTTAAATCCAATTCATCGCATTGATCCCATTGTTTACCCACAGTTTTCCTCATTATTGATGTCCTTCCTTTTTATAGTAATGTAATGGCTGTTATGCCTGTTTAATCTATTGATCAGAGCTTCCCATTTTTTTCTTGCTGGGCCCGCTTTGACATAAAACAAAGTTTTTTTTACACTCCTACAAATTTGTCTTTCTAATAGTTAAATAAAAGTAAATCAACTGCAGTAAACTGTGTCATAATCAAATAATCTACAATCAGATCAAATAAGCAGAGCTACTATAGTCAAATGTAAATTATTCTAAATATAATTGTTTATTTCACTGTACAGTAGAATTTTAACATTGCCATCAATATTTTTTCCCACAAGTCCTTCCCCCCAGTCATTTCTTCCATTTTGAAGGTCAGTAGATGAGAGCTGAGCATAACCTGACCTGGTACAGGTTACCCATTGTAGGTATATCTATGTAATAAAAGAATCATCTGCAGGAATTAACTAAATGAACATGAGTTTTACAACCCATAGTGTATATTTATGTTTCCTCTTGTCTAGTGTTGAGTCTTTGTTTGACTTGTGTCTCACACGGACTGCACTTAGAAATTTTTCCTTGCTAGAAACTCTTTAAAGGAAAGTATGACTCAACAATGAAACTGCTGGTTAAACAGTGTTTTAATTACACTATTTAGAGAACGTTTTAAAGTCTCAATTACCCAGTGGTTCATAAAATCAAGATCCAAATCCAGACCAGACTGTAGTTTTAGTGTCATGATTTCAGGAGTACACAAACACAGACACGACCTGTGAATTAAACATTCAAACTTAAATCCACTGTAAAAAAGTAAAACTCTCGAGTCTTTTCTCAGTATTTTCTTTAGGGGTGGTAACGCACTTGTTCATGCACACTACTATCCAAAAAAGCTAAAAAATAAATAAATAAATAAATAAACAGAACATTTAGAATAACAGGATTTTCTCCTAGAATTTCAAGCTTTCCCTTTTAGCAAAGACGGCTTGCTTCATCCCTTTTTCGATCTATCCTCTGTCCAAAATCTGAACACTGTGGTCTTCAAAGGTGTGCCCTTTGTTTTTGAGATGTGTATAACTGAATATTGCATTTGTGTAGATACATTTGGGTCCCGTAGTATAGGAATCGAACAGTTTTCAGTGCATTGGACCACATAAACTGTGCCGCTAAGCTTTGTGTCATGATTCCTGGCACTAGTGCTGGTTGATTCAAGTTTCAACACACCTGTCAGCTTCGCCCTTTTTCTAATCAGTGTGCATCTCATTCATCTGTTTACTTGACTATACAACCAGCTCAAAGACCTGTCACTGGTGTCAGATTATTATGAGCCCTTGGTGAGTTTTATTCAGTATCCCAGCATACCTGTCTGCCTGCCTGATTTTGACCCGATTCTGCCTCCTGATGCTCTGAGCCTGCCTGAACCCTATTGGACCTGTCATAATGTGTTTTTGGAACTCTGACCTGTTTTTTGTGCCCTGCCCTCGCTTGCAGATTCTCCCCTGGATTGTCTCTGGAACTCGAATCATCTTGATTTGAGTCTGGACTAGCTCTTGGATTCTGAACTCTGGTTTGTCTCTTTGGCCATTCTCACTGTCTCTGCTCTCACGGATGTGACCATGTGCATTCCCCTTGACCAATGACCAACTGTCAGAGAAGGATTCCTCCAAATCAGCTTGGACAGATTCAGAAATCCTCTGAGGTTCACCTGTTGGGGTCACACGCCAACCGGCATCTTCAGAAACTCTCAAAGTTTGTCATCAAACATAAGAAGGTTAGTGAAAAAGAATCCAACACTATAAACATTTCCCTGTGTTTCTGTCTGGTCTCTGATCTGTCCAATTACATCCCAGAAGATCTGGGTTACTCTGCTCAATCCCTATTGACCTGCTGCAGTTTCACATTACAACAAACTCTTAAAATGTCTCTCGTTAATTCTGCTTGAATTCTGGGTCTTCCATTTTCTGGTCATTACAGTTTGGGTGTCTTTGGGATGGATCAGTTTTTGTCTAAGTTTGTTGTTGGGTTAAAAATGCACTGTTATTCTTTGTTTAGAGACAATTGCCGAACCTTCCCCGGTCACTAGTTATCATTCATCTTATGCACCTGCTCCTGCTGCTTTATAGAGAGCTATCGGGGCCAGGTAATTGTTTGACTTTATGTTTCTAGTTTTAGTTGGAGATCATGGTTGTTTTCCAGGATTCATGTTCACATTCTCGGAGGCCAGAGAGGGTTTTTTTTTAGTAATTTTTAATTGTTTCCTGATCAAGCACTCGGTCTCATCCACTGAGGGCACCCTGTTCCTATTTTGACTCATTGTAGGAAGCTAGTTTAAAGTTCCTTAGTTATCCTGACACCATGTCTTGTCTCTGCCTCTCAACTTCTGAGCCTGCCCGTTTCCCTCTGAACATTTCTGCCTCAGCTTGCTGTTGGATTCATGGAACCCTGAACCTGCCTGAATGCTCTGTGGATTCTTGGATGCCACAATCTGTCTGTTCTTTTTCTGGTCAGAACCCTGGACTGGGTTACAGCTCCTGGATCTTAGAACAGTGCTGTTCTGGACTGTTTCCCTGTCCTGGCTCGGACTTCTGCCTGTTCACGGAGGCTGCTGCATCAGGGACACTCTGGGCGGCTCCCGCCGCATCTCATTCGGCAGTCCATCGCCTGGATCCTACCTCACTCTTAGTTGTTGGACTGAACTGCTAAACGAGGTAAGTAACTCACTTGGATAATCATCTTCTGTCAGATTATCGTAGTCACTTACCTGTTTTTCCTCCCTTACCAGAGTGCCAGTGATGGCAGCCGCTGCAGATCCACAGCTTTGCGTTCTATCTTCTTTGTTATATAAACACCTTGAACTTTCCCACTGTCTGTATACTGGGTTTTTCTGCCACGTTTTATGACAACAATAGACCTCATGTAAAAACATTTTCTAATTCTAATGTAAATTTTCTCCTTTTGTGGACTAATAAATATGCCATAGTAGATTCAGCAAACACTCTTAACTTCAGTTAATGATCGTAAATGATCCTCATAAACCTGACGCAGTCCACCTGTAAGTAGGTGAGCTCAAGTTCGTGAGAAATGTAAATCTGCATAACTACTGGCCAAATATTTCCATATAAGGCTACATATAAGTGGGAAGGCTACAACGTCCAACCTCTGTCAGAAGGTGTTCATTCAAAAAAAAAACCATAAATATATATTTTGCTTTATGATCCAAATGAACATTTTTAAAAGTTCTTCGGAATGTAACTGTGCTAAACTCAAATATCTGCTTGGTTGTTCAAGATTTCCCTCAATAGAAAAAAGAGTTTTGTTGTTTTCCTGATAACTGATACCTGATAAGATCATTCCTAAAGCCCCTGTCATACATTGACAATTTAGCCAGCGTATGCCTGACGTCCCAGATTCTTTTATAACGCTTGCATACACTGAACTTTCTATGTGTTGTTTCAGTTTTGGGTGTATGCATAGAGTATTCATAACGAGTCCAGAACTTATATCCAATGATAGCCTAACTTATTAATCAAGCATGGCAGCCTAATGCCCATGAAATGTCACAAGCCAGTGTACAGCGGGAGGCAGCAATGCGTCCAAAGGCGCATAGCCTGCAAAAAAAGATGTCTTTGATTGCGGTATTAACCTAGCGGCTGTTCACTGCCCACCAAAAAAAAAAGAATATATAAATAGAAAAAAGAGAAAGAAAGAAACAAAGAAACAAAGAAACAAAGAAAGAAGGTTTGCAGTTGCAGCAGATTCAGCATCATGTCTGCTCTGAAGTTTGTTGGTTTTGGGCGTGAACACAGGGAGGATCCACCACATTCACCTTCTCGCTCACCCTATGATGGGGATGCACTACAGAGTACATATGGTTTCCTCCTGTGAACCCCCTTTTATACCAAAATGCTGCCAATACACCATCAAACAGTAGCTGTAAGATAGAAACCAGTTCAGTGGTCGTCTGGAACATGTCAGATACGTTGATATGCATTGGAGATAAGTTCTTCATAAGTTACGCATAAGTTATGCACAAGTTACTCATAGTTTTTGGATAAGCTAGACACCATGATTAATGAGTAACTTACATTTAACATATGTCAATGAACAAATAACTTACCTGTAACTTATGGCTAATGTATGAGCATATGCTTGCGTACGTTAAGAAATTTTAATCATACATTTCTTGACATACTTGCCGTATGTCGACGTGTGCCATCGTGCTTCAGCATACATCAGCATTTTTACCTAATTTTTCTACGCTAGGTACACGCTGGCTAAATCGCCAAGGTGTTACGGGATTGAGACGTGAGTACTGACCATCTTTTTTTTCCTGACATCTGACACCTGAAAACATTTTATCCCTGAGACCTGTGGATGCCAAATAATTCTAAAAACATCAGAAATGTATCTTAAATAGAAGGATAATTAGAATTTATTGATGATCCAGGAGGGTTTATCTGTGATATCTAGATGAAGCTTCTTCTTTTTTTTTTTTATTCAGTTATCTTTTTTTCAGCTATTGCCCCTTCCAGTGGACAATAATTGTAAAAAAAGAAAGAAACTAAAATTATAATCACATGACTTTGTGGCACGCTTTAAATTAATGAAATAATTACATGTTTGTAATAGCAATCCATAAACTATGAGAAAAGACTACAATCATTATGTTTTCATATTAAAACAATACATTCATAAGGGGGAAATGGAAATAAATTAGGTTTTGATGTGATTGTGGTGGTGTTGTCCTTCAATTTCAATTTCAAGAATTTATTGTCATTGTCAAAAAAGGCAACGAAATTGTGTTTGGGGTACAATACTTAGTAGCAGTAGTGGTCTTTAGAAAACAATAGACAATTTCACATTTAAAACATTTGAAGATTGATCATATTAGTTGTGTTGGTTGTTGATATTACAGTAGGCGTTAGTATTTATGCACTATTATTATATTCTCAACTTAAGATGATTTGAAAAAGTTTCCAAAACATGACTGTTAGGTTAAGTGGCTTCTCCAAAATGTCCTGTGAATGTGCGTGTGCATGGTTGTCTTTGTGTGTCTCTGTGTTGCCCTGCGAAAGACTGGTGACCTGTCCACGCTGCACCCCGCCTCTCACCTGCTGCTGTCATAAACTTGTTGGATGCTAATTGTATATGAAATGTTAAATCCTGTACAAAAGCAATGAAAAGTTAAAAATTGGATGTAGTTCCGACAGACTGGTGGCCTGTCCGGAGTGTACCCCGCTTCTTGCCCATAGACTGCCGAAGATGGCCACCGGCCCCATTGCGACCTTGACAAGGACTAAATGGGAGAAAATGGATGGATGATTCAAGGCACGGTAAAACAATAAAGTCTTAGCCACTTTGTCACAAGCATACATTGAATAAAGATAGGTTTGCCTAAGGTTCTCACTGGAACTAAAATGTCCTTGGACTGGTTCATTATAGCTTAGAGAATAGACTTTAAAATGCTTCTGTTAATCTATAAGTTACTGAATGGATCAGCACCTTAATACATAATAATGTGAGTGTATCAAATCCATACCACTGGAGTATTTTATTGTTTCATTCATCTAAGACTTTGGATTTTCTTTATACTGAACTTTGCTATATAAATAATTTTGTCAAGTCTTTTTATGTAAATGCTATGGTATATCATTTCACTTAGCTCAATAGCTAAAGTTATTAAATTACACTTAAATTTGTTGCAAATGGGGAACTCACAAGACCTTAATGTCCAGATAGAGCTTCTTAGGGTTAGAGCTACTTAGGGCCTGAAACAGTTAACTGTTACAGGCATTAAAGGACATTCTTCTCAGTTGTTCCAAACCTTTAATCTGATCTTTAAAAATACATTTTGAGGAAACCTGCACCAAATTCTTTTGTGATTAAGCAATGTTTGGTCAAAATGTTTCTTTTTGGCTTCTAGAAAACGCCTATGACAGCAGCCTAGCCCAAACTTTATACTTTGAAGTGCCACATGGAGGTAGCTATCAGATTTTTTTGTCTGGTGCCTAGTCACTCCCTGGCAGTCCTTCAGTTACTCGCCCTGGTTTTGTGTCCTCTGCATGGACCAAGCTCCTTCAGCCAGGACTTTCCTGCTATCCCAACCCCAATTCCAACCTTAACCCAAACCCTATAGTTAGCTTTTTTGGAGGGAAGACGAACCGCACAGGCCATTTTCTGGTAATTGACTGCAAGTAGAGTTTAAATAGTCAGACACATACACACAAACTCCGCTTGCATGCATGCATGTGCACTCACATAAACACAGCTCCTCACAGACAGAGAGTGGGTGCAGCTGCAGCATGTGCGATAATGAGGCAATCCTTGAAGGGACTCATCTGGACTGTGTTATATCATCACCCTGGAAACAATCCACTGCTTTAAAATAGGAGTTTTTGCTCCCTGTCAGCTGCAGCATGAGCTCATCCAATATAATTTCTACAATCAGGGGGAATAAAATATATTTAATGGCGTGAATGTGCAAAGCGCCGTGGTTTCCTTAATGTCTTAAATTTTTGTTGTGCAGACTGGTTTAGAGCGGTGTCAGCTAATCGTTGTCTTAACAGGATTGCACTTGTCTGTTACCCTCTAAATTAACTGGGATTAACTGTTAAAAAAGAAAAAAAGAACAAAACATAGCTTTTCTAGTTATTTTGAAAGTGAAAGTACCTGTCCTGTATAAAATCGTGAAATACCTAGCAGAAGCATTCAAAGGGTGGCATACATTTGTATTTAGTCCCCTTTTACTTTGTTGAGTTTATATTTGTGAACTTGTGTTGATTTTTTATTGAATTATCGGGAGGCTAAACCTCCCCTGTTAATTTAGAAAAATAATTGGTAAAATATGCATTGTCAAACTTCAGAAATATAGTCATTAAGCTGCATTAAATATTGGGTAAAGTGCAGCTGATTTCATGAGTACGTTGCCCATTAATCAGGTGTTAAATCTACTCTCAGATGCAATCCTCCGCTCTGGAGCAGCAGGAGTCTGCCTTGCAGCCTGTACGAGAAATCCCTGTTGAGTTGTGAGCCTCAGTCTATTGAGGTAAATAGTGAGAAAGAAGAGCCCTGATTGGATAACAAGCCGAAATTGCACGACCAGTGAGGCTAAACCTCTTAGGGGGTCTATGGAGCAGGGGCAGGTCGTGAAGCTGGCTGCTTGTTGTTGATTGGCAGACATATTGGAGGATTTTTCACTCACAATGGCGAGACAGCGAGGAGGCTTTCCTCATTAGTCTGGAGGAAAAAGCTCTCACTCAGTCAAATAGTCATGTTGTGCTAATTTCTTGCTGTGTTTTCTGGAATTTATAATTTCAGAGCGCTTCACAACAGTTAATTTCGCCCGTTTTAGTTAGTGAGTTTTGTATCTTTCAACATTTCTTTACACAATGCATGAAGTTTGGATTTAATTAACACCATTGAGCCTCCCCTGTTTCAGAGAGCAGCAGCTGCCACTTCTTTTGACCAACCAACCAACCAACCAACCAACCAACCAACCAACCAACCAACCAACCAACCAACCAACCAAGGAAGGGTTAAATCTTCAAGGAATATCCTGGCTGCAAATAATAGAGGTTAGTTTATTCAATCAACTGAATATGGGCAGAGCAGCGCACAACTGCTTACCTACCGAGACAACCAAGGCAGTAACAGTATTTCAGAGGGAAAAATTAATCATTTAAATCAGTGGTATTTAAAAATTTTAACCCTCTTTAGGCCAAAACAAGTAGCTCAAAACTGTACTTGAGAGCCCAACAAATAAAAAACATTTTAAACCTTATAATTCAATATGCCATATAAAGAATCTTTTGTTTTACCTGTTCAACAACAAAAACCAAATATTCTTGATAAAAAAGTTGTCAAATATTTTGTAGTAGAAGAAGGACATCATCAAAGTAGAGTGAGTAAAAGTCGCTGAAAAGATATTGCTCTGTTTACTATGCAATTTAAGAGAAGGCAAAAAGCTTGTTTACTTACAGACAAAAATTTGTGTTGCGCCTACATGTTCCAATGTAAGGTTTTAAACTTATCTGTCATATTTTTAGTACTAATCTCAAATAAAAAGTCCTTATTTGCACCACACATCTACTGGATACTAGTTGGACATACAGTAGTAGCCATTCAACATTTCCGGACTTTCCTTGATGGACTCTTGGCAGGTCCTTGGCAGGTCCTTGTCCCCCTTCAATTCCTTTTGTAACATCAATATTTGTACTAAAATATTCTTTCCGTCATTATTTGTGGACATTAAGATCTACTGTATGCCACTCCTGTGGCTGGGGTCACTCTTGTGGCTGGAAGTTGGAGGGGATTTTGCTGGGAGTTGGAGGGATATGGACTGCCATTCAGCTGGCATTTGACTGGGAAGGGCCATTTTTAATGGCTGCTACTGTATCTGTATCATTCCTGAACTGCATTCTTGTCAAAGTCAAAGCCTAAATCCAACTGACAATCGGTGTGAGGACTAGCGAATTGTGTTTGTCAGATGGTCTTTAGATATACAAAGATAAAGAGAGACCCCAGAAGACCTGTGAGTAGAAACCTCAGCAAAAGGAGGTTATATGAAGTGTTGACTTGAAGGAACTGAATCCACATACAATGCTTCACAATTACTGTACTTACCAACTTGGTCTAAATAAACTACATTGTACTTTGTGGTTTTAAGGTAATAAATTGTTAAAAGGATCAAGGAATTTGGGGGTCTTTGCACTGTAAAACTATGCAGCACTCACTTCATGTGGTCTTCCAGGTGTTCCACTTTTCTAAGAGTCTCAGTGAACTGCTGACTCCATAGCGCTCAGATGGTGTCCCCTCCTGGTGAGGCTTGTATTACTAACCCCACATCTGGGCGGTGAAGTTTTACGGTAGAACCACATGCAGGCAAAAACTCTCATTACAATAGTGCACATCAATAGGCAAATGAACACCGATTCTCATTTTTTGTTTTGTATTTCTTTTTCCATGTCACTTCTCCCTCAGATCGGACATGTCAGGCTTGTTTCCCAGGCAACAACTTTATTAAGGTATGCATTTGTGTGTGGGTGTATGTGTGTACGTGTGAGGTTTACTAGCAGGTTGTCGTGGTCCAGAGGGGACAGCCCTCTCCAGCTGCCTCTTTACAAGGGTGTAACATCAAACACATGCATTCTCGCACATTTTACTTTATCCCTCTGAGTCCCTTAACGAGTTCATCAAATGAACTTGTCTTTTTTCTCCCATCTTATGATACTATTATCCTCCCGCTAAAACCTGCAAACGGAATTAGATTAAGACTCAGCTTTTGTTTTATCAGTGCGGCAAATTGGCTTTATTGAGTGAGCTTAGATGGTTGTAGTTGGACAGATCTTTCAGCATGAGATCAGAAGGTGTATAGTATGTGTGCAGCTGATGTACCCAGCTGAGGGAAAAGGAAACCTTCTCTCTCTAACCTCCTGCAGCCTGGTGATGTCAGTGACACTTTTAAAGAAGGATTACTTTTCACTCTCCCTGGAATTTTCTCTGAAACTTGCCTGACTGCGGCGCAGCAGTGGAGCCGTCATAAAACTCTGTATGAAGTATGAAATGTTTGCACTTGACCTGCCTTTAAAACCGCCGTCACACTTTATGATATTTGTAATACATATCCACATTAGGTTTGGTAATGTAACGAAAAGATTCTTTGGTGACTGACATTTACAGGGTCTTTATTCTACATCCTGGAAGCATTTATTTTGTCAGGAAACACACATTCAGTACATCAAATGCAATAAAATAAATTCCACCCAAAGTTCATTAGACTACATAAACACTGACAATCTCAGAGAATGTAATATTTCTCGGTTCTAGTAGGTCCTGTCTTGTATTTAGAGAGCTTGAAAAAGTATTCACACCCCTCGGTTTGTATCACACTAAAACTGAGTACATAACTTTGAGGCGTAATGGAAAGAATAAATTTTTTTTTCAATAAAATATAGTATTAATTTATATTAAACATCCCCTAGATAAAGCTCAGGGCAACCAATTGCTATTAAGCATTGTTTCCTTGGTAGGTACAGTAGATTTCCAAGTCCTATCACAGTATGAATCCAGATGTTTTGTGAAGGATCAAATAAATTTGCAGAAACCTTTTAAACAGCGTTGCCACATGGAAATAAAATGCAGGCTTTAAAGCATTCATTTAAAAAGGAAATGGAGCAAAGCTACCAACATATTGCTATGCACAAACACTGATAGGTAGGATGAGTAAAGCATAGATTTATGATGCAAGACATTGCTAAAAAAAAAAAAAAGCAGTACAAAAATATACTCTGGTGCCTTAAGGGAAATAATAAACTTTAAATGTGCTTTAGTGAGATGAAAGAAAAAAGATATTGTTGGTCAACATATAAATAAGCTACATGTGGTAGGAAACCAATGATGATAATTTCTCAGGTTAAACCTGATGGTTGCAGCATCATCCTGTATGGAGGACTATCCTCAGCAGATGGAGGGAAGCCGGACAGAGTTGGTGGGAATAAATGGGATAATCTTGTAAGAAAGCCTCTTGGGGGATACAAGTAATTATGAGCTTAAGTTAGCCATCTCAGAGGGTGACAAACCTCAACAATAACAGATTTACAAAAGACTGAAACAGATCATAGAATATATGTATGTGCTAAATGGTTCAGTTAAAGTCCACCCCAAACTATAAGCAAAAAAAATTAACACTCTTATTGACTCCCTACAATCTGACTGAGACTGAGCTATTCTTGATTTCTCATCGATTTCAGTTATTTGGCAAACCTGTCCATCCAGCAGAGCTGCACAGTAGCTCAGCTTTTCACACTGTTGCCTGCATTCCTGGGTCCTGGGTTTCAGCCCGTGTTGGATCTTTTATCTGCTTGGAGCTTGCATGATCTCCCTGTGCATATTTAGTTTATAAATGGCTCTCTCTCACACTCCAGATGGGGACATGTAACCAGAAGGTGTAATAATGCATGTCTCATTTTACTAACGAGCTGAAAACCAGAACATTCTGAGATCCTTGAACCCAGAACAGTTAGTTGAGATCTGACACACCACCACCCAGATAGAAACTAAAGATTTTTGTTAGGGTATATATAAGGTTGTTTTCTGATGGCAGTCTGAATGCTTTTAAATACTGATTTTCCCACTTTGAACCTGATTGGGCGTCAATAATGTTAGATCTCTGGTCTTCTGGAAATTTCCCATCTTAATTCTTTGCTGCCATTAAAACATTAAAACTATTTCATTAGCTGTCATTTATTTTGTGTTTGTATTTTCATTTGGCTCTTAAGCAAATTACACATTAAAAATACCTTCTTGTAATTATTTTTAATTAATTGATCCTTTACTCCTATTGGGGACTTTGTATTGACTTCCATTCATTTCATGTTCATTTGTATAACCCAACTCCAACCTTTACCCTCACCCTAATAATTACCAAAATAAACCTAACCTTAAATCTAACCTGAACTTAATTCCCACCTTAGTCCTAATCCAACAAGAGAACCTTTTCTCGTGGGGACCAGTTGACTGGTCTCCACATGTAGCTGTAAGCAGTGTTGGGCATGTTACTTTGAAAAAGTAATTAGTTATAGTTACTAGTTACTTCTCCCAAAAAGTAACTGAGTTACTAACTGAGTAACTCCACAATAAAAGTAACTAGTTACTAGTAAAAGTAACTATCTATCTATCTATCTATCTATCTATCTATCTATCTATCTATCTATCTATCTATCTATCTA
>NW_015151877.1:128456-138036 GCF_000732505.1 Cyprinodon variegatus
GGTTGTTATAGATGCTGCAACATCCATCCATCAATCCTTATTTCTCCCTTTCTCCATATAGGCTATCATTTGATCGTTCACTGTCTCCATAGTTATTCTGTGGCGCGAGCACAGGGCGACTGTTGCGCGCCTTTAGCGAGCATGCGCGTTTCCTGTCGCTTGCGCGGTGAATCGTGCCGCCTGCGCTGTGCAGAGATGCAGGGGAAACCGTATGTAATGGGGAAACGCATCTCGACATAACACCGGTATTTCGCTGTTCTGCTGCTGGAGTCCTCCTCACTCTCCATCTCTCTGTGTGTGCTGTACGTTAACAGCCGCCAGCGGAAACACCCACCTACCCAGCTGACAGACGGAATCTCACTATACATCAGTCATTCTCATCCTCCCCTCTCTCATGACAAGGCCCGCACAAGTCCTATCATGAAAAAAAGGTTCATTGTGCGACCTGAGTAACACGCAGTAACGGGGTTTCTGCAATGGTAACTGCGTTATAGATACAGTCAAAGTAATTAGTTAGATTACTCATTACTAAAACAAGGTAACGGCGTAAGTAACGTTACTTTCAACGCCATTAGTCCCATCACTGCCTGTAAGTCCCCACGAAGTAGCATATTTCTGGAAAACTGGCATTTTAAATTTCCTTTATTTTAAGGAAAGCTCAGAGAAATGCTCCTTATTGTATCACTAACACATTGTCAGATACTGACATAACTTCAGTGAGTTGTGAAGCAAAATCGTGCCACAAACCCATACAGTGATATACATGTTACCATACATTTATAAAGTTACCAAAGTAACTTTGTACGCTCAACTTCAAAATTTTATTTGTTGTGAATCACGTGACACACTGTCCGCAACCTAACATTTACCCTGCTTGTCAAATACTGAGGCGAGTGGTATCCCCTGCTCGTCAGTATGTGATGCACAGGGGACTTTGACCAAGAGGAGTGAGGATATAATGATTTGTTGTCTTATCTCAATAAACTTGATTGTTTATGGAAATTTGAACCAATATTCCTCCTCGAGCTTTTCTAGAAAGTCTGTGACCCTACCTGTGAATCTTTGTGTCTCTTTCACATTTGTCTATTTTTTTTCTCTCTCCCTCTTGATCTCAAGAGCTACAATTTGTTCTTTCAAGTTTAAGCCAGTGGAATCATAATCACGTTGTACCCATGTCTGTTTCCAAAACCCTGTAAACTCTCCTTCTTTGCCCCCCGCCCCACCACCGTCTTTCCTCTGGTGATGCGAGCTCCCTGGCATTTGAGGCAGCCAGTCATTACACCATGGAATATATCTGGGCCAACCAGACCCCTAAAAGTTTGGAAAACTGTGGTGTGCAAGATTTTATTTATTGTTGCCTTTAACGGTAGACAGACCCTGTTAACATAAATCATTTGCCAATGATTAAAGGTTGGAGCAGCCGTAAGTTTATCTCTGTCAGCTCCAACAACCAGACGGATGCATCCAAGGGTGGCTCTGGAAATGATTGAAGTCAACCAGAAGACCAAGACAGCTGAGCTCATGTAACCACTGAGGGAATGACCCGGGGAGAAAACACGAGCGGTAGGCAGAGATGGCTGCACGCAGGAGGGGGAAGAAAAAACGAGTGAGAGAGCATTTGAGGGACTTTAAGGGAAAGTTAAAAATACAAGCAGAGGTGAGCAGGACTGAGTCAGGTGGTCAAACTGTTCCCGCCACCTCATTAGTGGCAGTGACATCACAGCTGATTTCTCTTTAAGGCCACTACTAGAGCACCACCAGCCCTCTGTTAACGGAGATCTGGAGCTGCTACTGGCCAGATTAAACGACAGGGTCTGGGGAGCCGCTTTTATGTTTCCTATAACTCAAAGCAAGAAAAGGAAAGTAGGCTGGACCTGCAACGATTTTGGAGTGATCACAGCAATGTTTTTATGTGCTAGAAGTTCTCTGAACAGGTCCGGAAATCCATTACCAGCACAGCTACTGTTGTCTGTAATTTTTTTCCAAAAATAAGATATTGAGTATTTGCCTTGAGGATATAGCTCATAATATCCCTTACAGAGAGTCTTCAATTTGGCTTTCATGAAACTTCCTGTCGTAGTTTCATTAGGGTAGGGACTTCTACCTCGTTCCCATCTGGTGCTTAGGAGCAAAGGAGTTTTCTCACAATCTTTGTTACATTTGTACAACTTGTAACTGATGTTTTTTGTAGATCCTTTTTGGAAGGCTGTATTCACCTCTGATTGCTATTTTATTAGAAATCACACAGCCAGTATCTTGCTTTCCTGCTTCAAACCTTCAGGTTGATGATCTGATCATGATGGTCATGATGATTACTTTATTGTAATCATCATGAAACACAGATTCTTATGAGTAACCCACCTGTCACCCAGTCTGTTACCTCTCTGTTACATTTTTCAACATAGAGGACTGCTGTTTGCTGGAGTTAACCCAGTAGAGCTTTATTTTACTTTATACCACACCCAATTGTAGGATATGCTGTGAATGCATATCGTAGCTAAATCAGTTGAATCGAATCTATCTCATGTTGTATATAAAGTCAGTTTTCTCCTACCTTGTATTTTGTCCTTGGTAACATAAGGGTTTTTATTTTTGTGTTATTTTAAATTTCATGTTGTAATGCTTCTCTCTTTCTGGTATCTATTTTTACAAGAGTTTCAGATACGGCAACATATTCCAGTTCGGATCAGTTCAAATCATTTATGGTTATTATAAAGATAAAGATAAAGTATTATTCCCACCAAAGGATGACAAAGTTTAATCCCTGAATGTAGCCATGCAGCCATAGCTGCTGTAAATAGTTATACTATTATAATGATCAAGTTACTATTTACACCACTGAATTTACACTTACATCAGTACCTCTCATAAAAACAAGCTGCCACAGTTAAGAGAATATCACTCCTGCACAACAGGGATGGTAGCAGAATGCTTAAATTGATAAATTTTTCTTAGAAATGGCCATCATCCTATTTGCTAGGGTTTTATTTTTCTAGGGTTTTATGACCCATCACTGGAAAACAAAACATGGATGGATTGCCGTAAATCAAGTGCGGCAGTAATCGGCCTGATTGGATTTATCTCCCTTTGATTAGCATTAGATGCACTAAATCAACATGAAGATGGTTTATGACCAAAGTATGACTTGTAACTAAAGAGATCACTTTTAGGTAAGAATGTTGTACATTTGAAGAGATGGTTAACCTTACGCAGTTTGCTGAGTTCTCATTCTGTTCAGGTCCCCTTGGACATAGGAATCACCTTGCTCTACCCTCTCTGAAGGAGAACTGGCTCAGAGTGCAAGAGAACCATATCAACTTTGAAAATGTACCTTTCCTTAATGACACTTGGTTCTTGGGGAACTGGAAAAGTTGCAGGTATTTCAGCCTTGATTACAGCATGAATCATACAGGTTGTCAAGAAAAGCCCCAGCAGTGCGTTTGGTGATAAGAAAGGAGAAAAGCCAAAATAAAAGCTTGAAAGATGGGGTTAAATAATATCATTGGAGTTTGGAGAGTTTGGGCCCATCAGCACAATGCTCATTTAAATCCTTGACGTTAAAATAAGCATGTAATGCTTTCCTGACACTTGATCTGAACTGGAGGTGAGAAAGCCTTGAGCAATGTGCTTCTCCTTTTGCTGCTCCCGTCCTTAGCCAGGTGTGAATTTGTGTAATTGTGTTTTTCTAAAACAAAGAGCATATGTCAGAAAAAGCCTTTGAGGGTGAGAAGTCAGCCTAGACAAAATGCCGAAGAAATTAAGCTAATTTTAAACGAGCACCAGATAAACTGATTGGAAACAGACTTCCAGCGTGCAGTTTCTTTTATTGCTCCTCTGTGTTCACAACTGCGACGAGATTCACACAAACTAGATGAGACACGCTCGTACGGCGGGGCCCACATGCATGACGACAGCCTTCAGACGCACTCAGACAAACGAGATAAAAGTCACACAGGCTTTAATTCCCCAGCATTCGTTTCATTGTTTTACAGCATTCTGAGGGTTGTTGAATCAAACAATAGCTTTTTACTGTGAGCCTGAACTCACTGCACCGCAAGAGTGTTTGTGAGAAACTCCATCATAAAACGGGATATGAATGGAAAAAACTAAGAGAGCGAGCACGGCCTCAACTGATGTCTTCCAGTTGTGTGACCTCTCTTTCCTTCTGCTTCTTTTTTCTGTCTCTGTGCTTCTCTTGGTTTAATAAGGCCAGCTGTAGAGTCTGGCTCTCTTGGGAAACACAGCAGAGTGTGGCTGGCGCTGAGGCTGCATGAGGCTGAAATTGGGGCTGGGGTGGGGAGCGAGTTGGGGGGTGAGCACTTCCGACCGGTTTCCCGATGCAATGCACCATGCAGTCTGGAGCGCTGGCAGACGGCCACCATCTCTTTCCCATTCGTCTTTTTAGTTTTAACCCTTCTACATTACTTGCCTCCCTTCTCTTGCTTTTCAGCTTCCCTTTTTTAATATCTTTTTCTTCCTGTTGTCATTCTGTGCCTCCTGCTATGGAAGCCGAACAATACCTTTCCATGTCATCACAACAAGTCCTGATCCTCCCTTCTACTCTGTTTTATACAAAATGAAAGCATCTGACAGCTACAACAGACAGCTTACCTGCTTGGGCTATCTCTACCCATCTATACATCTGTGTTTTGGCATCATCTCAGGTCCAGGCCTGCTTCAGATATATGACAAGCCCCTGACCAATGCCAGAATGGTGAGATGTATATCTTTCTTTGTGTGAGTTGTGCTTTTGTGTGAGTGTATGTGTCTGAGAGAGATTGGAACCAGCTAAGCTGGTGGGTGTTTTTCATCAGACTAATGAATAATATGTCTGAGTTGAGAAAAGAGTATAAAGAAAATGGAGAAGAGGAAGGGAAAGGATGGGGGAGGAGACGGGTGGGGTAATGACTATCAGATGGTGTTCTACTACTGTGCTGCTGCCACCACTACAGCTGCCGCGTCTTTTAAGGGGAGAAAACCACTCTGTTTTACAATTCATATACAATATATTGTTGTTATACTCCAGAAGTGTGGAACAGCCACCGTGAGAAAGAACAGCTCAAATTTTGTATAAGAGAGAGTTAAAGGGGCCCAGTTACATACAATGACCTTAAAAATGTCTACACCAGTAGCTCACTCTGGCTGCATTCAAAGGCTTTCCCAAATTATGGCACCCTGATGGCCTATTATATTTGATTCCTGTCTTTTGGACTTTTTAAAATTTTTGTTCTATTTGTTATATTGCTAAAAAGGTTTTTGTATCCACCCTAACATGACTGGAGGTACGATATCGAGCATGTGTGCAGTGAGGAAACAAGGATGAAAGGGAACCCAGCAATTCCCAGATTAGGTGTAAAAAGAAAGAGGAAAAAGTCCAAGATTAGGTATAAACAAGGGGCAAAAATTATTAGATGCCAAAAGAAAAATAAAAAAAGTTGGAATTCAATGAAGTAGAAGCTAAAGCTGCAAATGCTGAAAAATAGGTAGATGCTTTAGTAAGTACTGTCAGATGGCGTAAAACCAACGTTGCAAAAAATTCCTCTGAGGGCTAAAAAAGTACTAAGTAAGCACTAACAGGACAAATTATTGCTGTTTATTGCTTTATTTTAACAAGAAAATTTGTTTTTTTAGTTTTGCGGAAAAGGCATAGGGCTCCATTAAATGAACTGTTCAACTTTGAATACATATATGCGCAATAAAAGCCATTTTTCTTTTTAGATTTCTTGAAGTGGACTCGCTTTTCATATGTTTGTCAATTTTTTTTAGCAAAGATGTAAGATGTAATAATATCTAGACAAAAAACAAAACAGAAAAACAAAAATAATGATTTTAAGAGGTTTTAAGTAAAATTATGGGAAAGAGGTGATTTGAAAAATTTAAATTCACCAGTGATAGACCCAACATTTTGAAAAAGACTACTCGTTTTGTTTAAATTTCGAAGTATCATTTCAATTTTATAGTAAAATCACTATGAGCACTTTTATTTCATCCCTAAAATCTATTCTATGTAGTGCTCATGTTCATGCTGTTCAACCTGATTGATAGGCCTTTCCTTCAGAGGCATGTCCATCCACATCATGTCAAACCCAGGCTGTGTTGTGGACTTAAGTCAACAATTTTATGTAATTTTATGTAAATTGCACCATTATTTTCCTGTAATATAGATCCTTCCTTTTCATACAACCTTCCCTGCCCAAATACAGATGTGCTATTCAAAAAAAGACTCATAGTCAACATTATTTCAAGTCCAATGTGTTTTAGCCTGGAGGCAGTAATTCAGAGTGAAATGGATGCTGTCAGACCAGCCATCCTCTCCGGAGAGATGCAAATACATGGAAGATCATGCTAATGCATGTAATGATGGACCACAGTGGGTGCCGCTGGGTTGGAAAAATATTTCATGGAGCAGAGAACCAGAACTGTATAGAAAGACAGTGTCTGTATATACTGAGTTGACAAATTGTCTGTAGATAAAAAATGTGCTGAAGGAAGTTTAATCATGGTGAGTGGGTGATGGCTACAGGCTAGCTTGATATTTTACCCTCTAAATGTTTTAGGAGAATCCAAATAAACTGTTTAACAAGCTTGTGTTTCCATCATTACAGTATCTTGTCTACAAGCCAGAGCTGAAACCATTCAGATTAAATTTCATGTGTTGTATTCTCTAGAACCTCATTGACGCAGTCCATTCTGTGGCGTATCCTGCTTCACATTCCATCTGCTTTAACTGCCTTTATCCATTTATGTCAAACATGCCAAGAAGAACCATTATATTCAAGTGATTCTGAAATGTATCATGAACCTAAAGCCTACTGTCTACTGAATTAGTTGCACCTATTTTCCTCCCATTGCAAGAGTAGTGATGCTTTAAATGGGACTGTGAGTATTTAATGCATTTTGGTTAGTTTCTTTACCTAAATATTGATTATTTGGCAATGGACTGTAACTTCAACCTAAGTGTTGTAGGCTGCTTATGTTTGAATGTGGTTAACAAGGGGGACCCATTTCTGATTAGAGCTCAAAGACTTCTCAGTTCTTTAAAAAGATGGCCTTAAGTGGGCGTAAAATGTGTTTACTACTCAAGGAAATTTGTTTCAATTTGTTTTTGTTTGTTTTTTTCACTTTGAGACAAAGCTTTGACCTCCACGTACTGTTTCCGCCCTCCTCAGTGTTTCAAGCGCGTTGTGTATGTGCTGAAATCAACCACTGCAACCAACACTGGCTTCTGTTCCTAAACTAAATACCACAGCATAAACAGTACGCCTGAGACACAAGGAAATAGGCTGGGAGTCAGGGGGGAGAGTGTGGACGCAAGAGGAAAAATCGACAGAGAAATTGAGAGTGATGAATGCTGACCGTAACATTGTGTAACTCACATATTATTCATTATGCCATTGGTTTTCAGCAGCACCTTACTATTGCCAAACTACACAGAAGATGCATACCGGCAATAGCAGCTTGGGTTAGGGTTTTCACAAAGGTACTACTGAGGATCTTGGACTTCGTAACTAGGTTTTATATCTGCTGTCAGTGTTTAATCATTGTTGATTTAATGACGGAAAATCATGGTAAGGTCTTGCAGCTAAACACTAATAGGAGATAAAACCAAAGATTTCCGCTCTTATCTGATAGCTGTATTTTGTGTTTCCTTCTCAATCATATTTCATTTTCTTTTCCACACATATTGCTTTAGGAAGTAAATGAAGATGAAGATACATCCTTTGGATCCAAGAAAACTCCTCTTTTTAACAAAAACACTGAGCTCCTAATGTAGTGTGTCTTGTATTAGTACTCATACCCATCAGCATGTATTTTTTCATGTTACAAACACAAACTAAAACTTTTTGTCTGGATGTCAATGTGGTATAGTAGCACACACAGTATAGAACAAATTTGCCATCTAAATAGGGACATTTCTGCCCACTCAGAGACTTTATGGAAAACACCTCAGGAAGGCATTTTTCAAATTTGGCAAAATATTTTCCATTAGATTTAGGTCTAATATAGTTAATATAGACATTTCATCTCTGCATTATCTTCAAGGTTGTTGCTATGATGGAAGGTGAACCTCTACCCTAAGATCTCCTTGGATTCTCCTGGATCTTAATCCATTCCTTGTCTCATCAGCATGATGATGCCATGATTGTGTTTCACCTTTAGGAAAAGTTGAGGAAGATGAACAGTTTCACTTGTACAGTTTTCCATCACACATAAGACTTTGCCTGAATGATAAAGGGCTCAACATTGACCTGATCTGAACACAACCCCTTTTTGCACATGGTTTATGTCATAAATACTAGTTTTGGTCTTATGGCTTCCTTTAAACAATGGCCTACTCTTGGATGTCCTTCACAATGGTTCAGTGCTGAACTTACTGCTGTACTGCTCACGGATTCTCCCATTCAAGTTGAAGCTCTCTACATTTTTCTGGTGCGATCGAGAGAATTTTGGGACTTGAATGTTGTTTTGAGGGTACACTGTGTCAGACACATGGAGAGGACATCAATGCAATGACTGAAGGTTTGACTGGCTATTTATACTTATGCTTAGATAACACCACCAGAACAGTGAGCTGTTTCCCTAATAGTATACCCTGGACTACCTGTGATCCAAACAATAAAAAAGAGCCTTTATTACGGAAGAGAGGAAATTATTTAGAAGTGTATAAAGGCAACTTAAGGTTAGGATGAGAAAAAAGCAAAGTGTTATACAGGAAGAAGATGGAAGGCAAGCCCCAGCAGAACAATACCAGAGATGTAAATCCCTTTATTGTCCCACAATGAGGAAATTTACTCTCTGCATTTAACCCATCCACTTGCAGAGTAGTTGGCTACCATTGTGCGGTGCCCGGGGAGCAGTTTAGGGTTAAGGGTTTCACTCAGGAACCCAGAGTGCAGGCTATAGGGAGCGACCAGGTACTTGCAATCTTCTTAGAGCACAAGTGCACTGCTCTAACCACTAGGCCAACACTCCCCAAGGGATGGAGAAGATCAAAGGCTTCCAGCAGAAGGATGATCAGAGAGACAAACGTCTAGACAAGGCTCATTAACTGAACCTTTTCTTCATTTAGTTTAGTTCAGTAGTAAGCTCAGATACGCTCTCCTTTGACCAAAGGCCTTGCTCTCACACCTTTAATTATTCATCTACCATCTCTGCCATGAAGCCTCCTGTTTCTATGCATTTTTTCTCAAACAAATCAGAAGAAGGTGCTGCTCCCTCCACTTTCAACAAACCCACTGTCGCTTAGGCAAGGAAGACAGCACTGTGAGAATCATGTTCTTTGATTTATCCAGTGCATTTTACAAAATCCAGCCTGACTTTCTTTGTGAGAAATTAAAGTTTACCTGACAAACAGAAGGGTCAAGTCGCTAAACAGATAGTAGGTAGCACAGGAGCACCACAGGGGACAGTAATCTCACCATTCCTTTTTACTCTGCGTGCCTCCGACTTCCAGCATAAGACTGCAGAAATACTCAGTTAACTCTGCAGCCATTGGTTTTATTGGAGATGGACAAGAAGCTGAGTACAGGGAATTATAGACCCGCTTTGTGACATGGTGTGGATAAAATCATTTGATCCT
>NW_015151877.1:138354-161798 GCF_000732505.1 Cyprinodon variegatus
GTGTGATCTCCCATCATCTGCTGGGGTAACAGTATTAGATCAAGAAGATAAACAAGCTGATAAAGAAGGCTAGTTCTGTTCTAGGAACTCCTCTTAGACCTCTGGGGATTATTTCACTGGGAAGAATTACTTATGTTATGAAGAACATTTGGGACGACAGTGAGCATTCTCCTTAGAAAACTTAAACAATAACAGAGCCTCTTCAGTCAAAATCTTCACCAGATTTGATGCAAGACAGACTGATTCAGAAGATCCATACCTACAGCTATCAACACCTGTCAATGAGCCCATTTAATTTACCTTTTGGTTTGAATAATGTTATTTTTGAATTAATTGAATTGAACAGAACTTAGATTCAGTTCAGTTGAACTGAAGTGTATTGAAACGAATTTGAAAAAGAAAAACTCTCCTTGCCTAGCCTGCCAATTTAAGTGGTCAGCCATTTCTTGCTAAGGCTGCAGAGCTGTTAAACAATCTTGTAAGAAACCTCTAATTCCTTCAGAAAACCATCAGTATTTATTTTCAGGATCAATTACACTCACGGATGGACTCTTTACTGATTTGATACTTCTGATTTGCTATCCTATCTGGAGAAATAATGAGAACCACATTATTATTTGCCTTCCTCTGTAGAATGTTCTGATGGTTGCAGGTGACTTTTGATCTGAAAAGACAGAAGGTTTTGGTGTAAGCACAGAATATGATCAATAATGAACCAAGTTAGATTCTTTTTAAATGCACTAAATCTAAATCAATTTAAATAATAAACTTTAGGCCCTCTAGTGTCAAAAACTGTGAAGTTCAAAAAGCTTCGGCTGTGGCTCAGTTAATCCATTAGCTAAACTTATTTAAAGCTCAGTCTGATCGGCCAGCTTTAATGGATGTGACGCCCCTTGGTTTAACGTCCAGGGGAAACATATAAGAGGACAGAAGAGTGAATGAAAGATGGCAATTAGAAAAGCAAACTCTTAATTTAATATTCACAGTCAATACTTAATCACTGTCAACAATGTAGCTGAGCAAAACATGACATTTAATGTCCATTACTGAAGGTCTGTTTTTTCATTTAACAGGACAAACTTGGGGGAAAGCATTTTTCTTTATTACACAATTCATCTAAGAGACAGACTTAAACAAAATGATAAAAAAAAAAAAAAAAAAGGAAATCAAAGACATTTTAAAACATTTTAGTCACAACTTATAACGGATTCAATGTTATTCCTTTGGCCCCTCTTGCTGGATTTTTTACTCCAAACAGCTGACAGTGTTTTATCTGTTCATCTTATCTGTAAACCTCATTCATTTTAACTGGATGGAGAGCTGAAATGGTCTCTGAGGGTGATGCAATCAGTGTTTTTGGGTGGATATCCCCTGGAAAGGATCAGCATGCAGCCAAAACAAACTCCTGCTGATGGCTCGCCTCTTGCCTTCGGTCTCTGTGGTCTGCTTTCAGACAGCAGCCGAGGGACTCTGAGGGCTCAGAGGAGGAGGAGCACGACAGTCCTCTTGGCCCTCCCTCAAAATATAAGCCCAGAGGCAGGCTGAAACACTCAGACCGCACGCACACGTGGAGCAAACAGGCAACGAGAAAGGACAAGGGAGAAGACAGCAAAGGAGCATAAAGCTGCCAGCACAGAGCAGTCTACACTAGTTTGGCTTTTGGAAGTAAAGCAGGTAGAAAGAAGTTATAAAACAAGAAAAGAGACGTTAAAAAGAAAAGGCTCGATCTTCAGGTGCTATTTTGAGTTCTGTATTATTCGTAAAGGAGTGACTTAAGATTTTAAAAGACTTTGGTGATGTGAAGTGTTATGGGTTTTAGTTTCTGAGTAGATAATAGAAGAATAGGGCAGAGGTGGAATCTGAATGCACCTGCAGCAACAGATCAGAAGACCGACCTTTTCTGGCCTTGATCTGTAGATCAACCTGCTGATGTTTTACTAACGAGGGTTATAAACCAAGCCCACTTTGTCAAACGCTAATTGACACTTGTTGGGAGCTCCACTGCTTTTTGCTGCCGAATTCATCAAGGTAAAAATGACTTTTGCCATGCTACGCACTCCACCTCCAGCCGGCCGCTTCTTGTATGGAGACATCGGCCTCCTATCAGAAGACGACGATGACAACTGCAGCGAGGGGTCAGGCTCTGAGGACCGAACCAGCAACTCTTCCAATTCTGCATCATTTCGCCAGTCTGCCTTCCACATCAAGGTGAACAGAAAGAGGAAGATGTGTGGGAGTGCAGGTGTAAGTGTCTCTAACCTGACGGGCAGGCTGGGCCCCCCAGGCTCATCTCCTCCTGGGGAAGTTCGCCAGAGAACCGCAGCCAATGCACGTGAGAGAGATCGCACCAATTCAGTCAACACGGCGTTTACGGCGCTGCGCACGCTCATTCCCACTGAGCCGGCCGACAGGTATGGAGTCACAGCTTTCATTCATGTTTGTAAATCTGAATAAGCATTTGTTATTTTCTAGCAGTAAATAAAACTTTGTGCAATTAAGACATTTCTGATATCTAAAACTTTTTACCATAGGTTTAGTACCAGTATTACTTCTTACTGTTTTTAATAAATCTTTCCGGACTGCAGGAAACTCTCAAAGATCGAGACGCTACGTCTGGCCAGCAGCTACATCAGCCACCTGGGGAACGTGCTGCTCCTTGGCGAAGGTCTTCATGACGGACAGCCCTGCCACGCCCCCTCGCCTCCGTTCTTCCACGTCAGCTCCTCGCCGACCAGAGGATCCGACCAGTCGGCTCAGCCTAAGCACATCTGTACCTTCTGCCTCAGCAACCAGAGGAAAATGGTGAGCTGAAAAACAGCAAGTGTGAGAGATATCAGCTGAGAAGGTCAAATCAGAATGTATTCATTGTGACTGGAATGATAAGGAGATCAGAGTGGTCATAGAGGAGGGCCGTTGAGTGAGGTCAGTTTTGTGTTAAAGCCTGACCCGAGATCAGCAACTGTGCCAATAAACCTCAGCGGCCCTGAGGTTCTTTAAAAGTGCAACCTCGTTTAGAGTCCACTTTTAAGGGTGAATAACCGTGCAATATTGCCCTGCTGGGGGTTGGTTTTATAAGACCAGCTGTCTTTAAAGTTCAATGTGGTTTCTAAAAAATCCTTTGCACTCCATATACATGATTGTTTTCCGGACACAGGAGTTAGAGAGAGCTCAGGGGGACCCAAGTCTTTCCTCAGCAACTCAGACAACCATGAAAAATATGAATTTAAAGTTTACAGGAGGTTTCATACAGAAGAAGATTTATCACCAAGAGTGTTTTCAATCTGTCCAAAACAGTGTGTAAGATAAAAAAATAAAAAAACTGTTAGGAAATGACAAAGTTTTGACCAAAAGTCATTAAAAAGTAACTGCTGCTACATTTTTATACAGATACAAAAACTAATGAAAAAAGCTTAATATAAAAGATGCATGCGTTTTTAAAGACCTAAAGCAAAAAGGTGAACCTCGGTAAGTGTGAGTTTCTGCCAGACTGATCCAGCACAGGAAATTGACATAATCAAGAACACTCTCCCATAAGAAAGTCACTGTTCTGATGAGAAATAACAGGGAATGAAGGATTGCCATCAGCTGAGTGAAATCAAATATTTACGAGCCCAGTTCTGGTTTTGACAAACAGAGCAGCGAATGATAGAGAGTTGACGTCCACTCAGGCCTTCCTCTATAACCGGGTCTGCTGCCCATTTAGCAGGATTTATTGGTAAGGAGCTGACATCTGGCAGACTCCCCTGTTACCCCAGCAGTGTGTGAAAGCTAATACCCTCCTCAGTGTCTAAACCCAGAGACCCTTTAGCTGAGGGATGACGGGAGTCACAGCAGCGCGAGTCCCCCCTTCCCCCCTTTTGCCTCACCCTCTGAACTTGTGCGCCTGAAAGCCTAGACGTCCTCGATGTCCACACCAAGAAGCCGTCAGCTGGGAGAGACCGGGCTGAGCCCAATCTTATTTTCACTACAAATTTTTTTTCTGTCTGTCCCCCCTCTTGCTAACCTCCTTCCTCCTTTATTCTCATCCACATTCCCTTTAAATCTCAGTTTTTACGTGACCCCCCCGCCACTAGCTCTTTGCATATCGATCAGCCCAGCGTAGGTCGCGGCTGTCAGTAAGAAATGTGTAACAGTATCTGCGGCTGCCAGCCCAGTGCTGTAGATGCATGACCGAGCTGTAAATGCCTGCTGCGCAGAAAACAATTTTTAAACTTTCTGGTGTCAGAGCACTCAAATGCGGACACTTTGACAAAATCCCTCATTACCTGCTGTCAGTCACATTACACTGGTTCCCATTATAGCGAGATAAAAAGTCCCACTGTTCTTTTGTGAGTTAAACATGTTCGACTGATGAAGTGAGACCACATGATAATCATCATCTTTTATTTATTTCTTGGTTATGCCCTCAAAGTGGGGAGGAAAAACAAATGAGGACTATGTGATCCAAGTTACTGGAAGGGGATTGGGAATATTGTCCACAGATTTACTCCACATTATTGTAAAACTCAGTCGACAGACGTTGTCGAACTCCAGACACAGTGGTGCAACTCACTGGTTTGTGTAATTAAGTGTTTCTTCAGCTCACCTTCATCCATGCAGATCTACAATTCAGACTAATTCAAAAATCAGAAAGTTAAGTTCTGATTAATTTAGAGAAAGCTGGATAAAGGAGGCAAAGGTTACTATTGTTTTCATAACTGCCCCCTGACCCTTTGTATAGATCTGTTATGTAAGAACAACACTGTAAGTCTGCTTCTTTTTATTTGCTTCTTTCATATTTAAAACTAGAACCTAAGGTTTCAATCACAGGGGTGGGCCCTAATAGGTGTGGGCCCTTGGACCCTTGCCTGGAAAACCCAGTGGATCTATTACCTGTAACAGAAAGAGATCATATTGCAGTAAGTTTATTCTGTAAATAAAATAGGAAGTCCTCAGAGAGGTGAACAGCTAACAGGTGGTCTGCTAAGTGTTCACAAATCTTAGCCGTAGCTAATCTATTCAAACTGAAGACATTTGAATTAAACATTGACTGCCCTTACAATTTATTATTTTCATTTAAAGCTGTTTGTCTTTATGAGCCAATATTACCAACTTAACACATTCACACTACCCTTTTCCTGAGTTATTTTACTGTTATGTTATCCATATGAAGCCTTAATACATTATCCAGTATGGACGTGTGAATTAATACAGAATGTATAAACCAGTTATAACTGACTTGACACGAGCTCTTAGGACGGCCTTACGTAAATATATCACTAGAATGATTGACAATTAGGAGGGCCACTTATTTAGATGATCCACCCAGAAGTAAAAGATCAGCCTCTATACCTTTAAACTCTGCAACAACAGCATCACAGAAAAAAATTGTACTACAAGGTCATCCTCTCGTTGAATTTCTTCAGCTGTTTTCATAACCCTATTAACAACCTTAAGAACCCCTGCTTGTAAATCCATTGTTTGTTATTACTAATCAGCTGTTGGACATACATAATTTCTGGGTGAAGTTCTTCTTTGGGGTTGACTTTTTCAGTTAAGGCTGTATACTTTGTATTACTGCCACCTGCAGGTGACATCCATTACGCCGTTGCTGTGTTAAGTGTAAAAGCACAAAGTAATTCACTGGGAGTAATTTGCATGTGTGAAAGGTGCTAATTATTGTTCGACCTGGGTGTGTGGTCCCCACTAAATTATTGGAACTTATTTGTAAAAGTGATCTGAAATCCCTGCTATTAGGTCAAACTTCTATGGGCTGGACCAGCAAACCCATCTGGTCGGCTGATTATTGGTAAAAGAAACAATTTTAAAACAACTACATTAACCTAGTAAAGTAAAACCAACTTAAATCTGACATAGTGACTTGAAAAAGGTTTTGCCGACACTTTTTTTTAGATTCTGTGACTATATCAAAATGTGGCTGTCCAGTAGTACCGTAGATGGATTTCATCTAAACTGAAAATGTTCTGTATTAGTAAATATTAACCACCTATAGTTTTTACTGAGATGATTATTGTGTTTGTAGATTGTTATGTCCTATTTACCTAACTTATACTGAAGCTGTATCAATATGTACCATCCAAATCAGCTCATTGTCCGTATGCTGGAATAATTTACCAACAACTAACATTGAGAATTTATAGCAATGTCCTTACCTGTTGGAAAGTTGAAATGTTTACTCCATTCTTGGTGGGCATAGATATGACTGAGTAGTTGTAGTGGATTAGGATGCAGTTAAACAAGGGGAGCTACATTTAGTCACATAGATGCTCTAAAAAAAAAAAAAAAGCATGTGTACCGATGATTTCAATATGTCTAATGGATATAGAAATATTTCATTTCTAGTTATTTTAGATGACTAAGATCACCTTAAAAGGGGGGTCTATCTGTCAAGCTGAGTGTTCTGCAACTAAAGATAAGAGACACCTTTAGTGTCCCACAGTGGGTAAATTTGGGTGTGAAAGTGGCAAAGTGATAGAATTAAACTTGCAGGTGAACGCAGACAAATTTTTGGAAAGTAAAAAAAAAAAATCAAATATGAAATGTATAGCAAAATAAAAAAGGGGAAAACAACTTTCTTTATTATGGAAACTAGATATTTAGGTAAGAAAAAAATAAATACTTAAGTTAAATGTATATTGTATAGTACTGTATACGTATGTTTAAGTCTGGTTTATAGTTGAAAAACATTAGCAGCACGTATCATTTTGGCCACAAATATCTGTGCAGACACCAGCACTGATATACATACATATAAATAAATACATACTGAGCAGATTAGAAAGTGAACAAATAATGATATAAATAATGGAAATTACATTTTTTTTTTTTATCAGATTATGAAACTGTGTCACTAACAGATGAAAATAAAAAACTTGCTGAGCTTGTGGCGAGCAGCAAAAATGAGCAACAGGAACTGGAAGGATGGATCTACTGTGGCGCCTCCACAGTGTAGCAGCACTGGATGTGTCTTTGGTTTCCTGCATGTTGTTATGAAACAATATATTTCTCTAGTAGTGGCTATTAAACAGAATGTGTCAATACACTGTTAAATATCAGATTAGTAATCTTATCTCAAAGCTATAGGATAGGTGTTCTAGAGTTTGCATGTTCTCTACATAGATAGATTGTTTTTCGTGCTGGGACAAAGGTTTCCTCCACAACTTTTTTTTTTAAAAAGTGGACGTTTTAATTGACCTTCAAAGAGTGTCTGTGACTGGCTGTCATTTAGCTCTTTGTGTTTATCGGACTGTCGGCACTAATAACTTTAATAGAAGGAGGGTTTATGTGGGCAGGAATCTAAATGAACGACATCACTGATATTTACAGCAGAAATAGTGTTTAGGCATGGACGGTGTACTACAGTAAAAAAAGATTAGGTTATAGATCTAAAAACCTTTACTCTGGATTGTTGTTTCTTTGTGTTTTAACAAAGTTATCCTTAATAATGAGGTGTAGAATGGATAGTCTATAAATTCCTGTGCTCCACTTTAGGTGATGTAAGATCTCACATCTGGACTGTGTAAAATTATGATTAAATACTTTCCAAATAAAAAAATGTTCTACTGCTTTTGAAAATATTATTAAATGTTGAGTAGTCTGTATTCTCCCCTGGCATATAAACAGTTAAGTGTTATTGGGACAAAGTTGGAATATTTATTTGCTCAATTTCTGGAGTGTTTTGAAGTGGGCTGAAGGGCAGAGTGGCTGCTGGTGATTACAGGGAAGCAGACGATATGCAGAGGTAAAAGGGGAGTTTCTGTTCAGAGCTCTTTCTCTGTATGTTTTTATAGTTATTGAGGTTCATCACCGCTGTCAGGTCTGCTTAGACCAGCCGCTTCAGTTACTCCAGTCCAATGCAGGACAGGGTGAAAGTGAGAAAAGTATACAGTCATTTCCTCTAATTATGGGTGACTACAGTATAACTGTTTCAAAACAAACAGTCATGTTCCTAATGACTGCTGCACACCGCGTTACATGTTAAATATTCAGCCATGTGATGAGGTGGATACTAATTGGATTTGTTCATCTGCTTGAACTCATCCAAGAAAACATGAAATAGAAACAAAATAAGACTTTTTTATGTTTTTTCATACAAGCGTCTTATGGACAGATAACTTTGCATTGGAAAAAAATATAAAAACAAAGATGCAATCTAGTCATTGCAAAAAAAAACATGCAAACAAAAGATTCTTTAATGTTTCATATAAAAGATTTCATTGTTTAGTTTTTTTATTCATCTGACACATATAGTTCAAAATACACACATGTTGATATGGGACAGTAGATGGCTAAATGTCTGTCAACTGGGAGGTTGCAAGTTTAATTTCAAATTCCTTTCGGCTTCTTAAATATAAAACTGCTCAACGGACTTAATGACAGTTTTTGCATGCAGGTGCAGAAATGTGACTTTGATTTAAAAACAATTTAGTAAGCAGGCACCACAGGAAAACATTAGATCATGTAAAAAAATTTTTGATTCAAAAAGAGGTCTGATTCACATCCAGGTAAATACTTTTTAAGATATAAGGATAATCCTTTTTATTACAATACAGTCCAATAATCTACACTGGCACCACATCTAAAGCTCCTAAAGAAGCCGTTATTCCCACAAAGTATAAAACATCAACTTTTCTAATTGTCTAATAAATGCATTAAAAGGTACCACTACAATCTGCATGTTTTAATAGTTTAATCACACACTATTTAAAAGGTTTAATTATAATTTTAGAACAGACATAAAAAGAAAACCTGAACGATGAGCCAGGATCTGTTCAGGGACAGACGAACATTTTAGTACTAATGGCTTTGATAGTTGCTTTGACTGTAAAGGGGGATGTGGTAAATCATCAGAACAGACCCAAGGATAAGGCCCTGAAGTGAGGAGCTGTTTGAATCCCTCTGCTGTCCAACTGATTGATGCACATATCCTGTGAAGGCGATCTCCCTCTGCGCTCACAACAACTGTCAGGTGTCTGAAGTCTAAAGTCAGCTCACAATCCAAAACACACAACTACAGAAGGAGTAACGTTTTTGATCTAAACTTTTTTGCTACAGCATCACTAATACAAATTTACTTTTTATTAAATCAATAAATTTAATTCCTAGAGTATTAAAATGTTCTCCTTTTAGGGTAATCAGACTAACAATTTTTTTTATCAGTAACCCAGGCTCTCCTGTTTTCCTTGAGTATAAATATACAAAGACATAAAGACCAATTTCTCCTTTTTAAAATGGGACACAGGAGGACAGCCTTAAAACAATAGATGTGTGTTGAATATCATAAGTCAAGAAACAGCTACAAGACAAGAAGCAGCTGCTCATCAAACCCCGGCTCTATCCTCAACCAGAGCATCAGTTCAATCAGGAGCTGTGACACACAAAGTTGGACAGTCCCGCCAAGACAGATTGTAAAAAGTATTGTAAGGGGAGGTCAAACTGTCCCCGTTTACTAATAGAGAAATGCATCATATGTATCAGTGTGAGGTTATATTGCTGCAATAAAAGCTCTTTATAGCTTTTTACAGTGTCAGGCTCAGTGGACCCTTTGAATGCCATAGATGGTGCGTGGGCCCCTCATGGATTTGGTTTGCTCCCTTCAGATCTTATCTGATTGATGTGTGGAAGCTTATGAGGCTGCATAAACATCTTGAAATCTCGGTAGGAACCATTTTGCTTTTCTGAGACTTTTTCTAGAAGCCTGTTTGCTTTTGGTGGCAGAGAGCTTGGGGGGACAGGTTGTAGTTCAGATAGTCTTTCCGTACTAAACAACTTTAACCATTCTAATTTGTCTGCTTCTGGTTTAAGGGCACAGAACTCAGTATATTTTTACAGCCTTTTCCATAAATGCTGCCTGTTTCTATTGGCCCGAATTGGGAAGAGGGTCAGCTCTAATTAATGGCAAAAGAAAATAAAAGTGGCAATTTGTCTGCCAATGACTGCAATTGCGGAGAACGTCTTTCCTTTAAATCTCTGTTACAAGTTGAGACAATTTAGCCAGTATCAGGGTTTTTTTATAGCTCTTTTTTAAGGAATAAATAGAAGTCTCATGTTTGGAGAGGACATAAAAACTCTGGAGAATATCCAATTATCTTGGTACTTATAGTGTGGTTGCGGTAAATAAACCATTGTTTCTTTTGAAATGGGTGATTTTATTGGCCTTTTACGACACAGCCCATATTTATTTATGATTTGAGGGAATTTCTCAAAATGAAAAGGAGAGGTTCAAAGTCAGAGACGCAACAAATGCAGCATGATGCGCGTGCTCATGATATCACAAGCTATTTATTGGCTGTTCAGGGCTGTTTTGTATGTCAAGTGATCCGTGGGTCTATGAAAAGGAAAAGAAGACCAAAATCTATATGGCAGAACCAGAAAACAGCTTCCATTTATCTGTGCATAAAAGCAAATAAAGACTTAATCAAAGAGACTTGCAATAACCAAAAGCTTTTGTTATTTATTTGATGACTCAATTGAAGTGTTTTTCATATTTCTGCCCACATGGTAACCTCACAAACACACAGACATGTCCTCCCTTGGCTGGCTTTCTGTGTCTGGAAGTCATTGGTAGAACTGAGCAGAGAAACAAATGAGCTAATTGTTCTGTAAATGATTTATCCTCTGCTGAGGCAGTGCAGCCAGTGTTTAATTCAGCGGCTGCTATTAGAAACACATTGACGCTGAGCTTTGATGGTGATGGTAAAGGAGCCTGGAAACCGCGCTTTGTGGAACGCCCTCTCTGCTTACACTCACACCTCCACAAATGACACATCTATACACACACATGTGGCCGCACACTTCTACACAGTCCACAACCTTTCTTGAGAGTTTTTTAATAAAAGCCTTTTATTTCTGTTTCCCTTTTTCTGTCAGCCAGATGGCAGCTCTTTGCTCCTATCTAGACTGCATAAACAAACCTTGTATGATAGCTGAGGAGCTCTGGATCACCACTTTCCTTTCAACACGTTCTGAACTAATGGTGGGTAGGAAGTTTTGGAAAAAGAGACGGAGACGGGGAGGAAGGTGGCCAACAAGTCAGCGGGATAATCAACTCAGCTATTTATCCTCCAGTTTGGACGTTTGCTTCTTAGACTGCGCTGAAACTACACTTTGCTTCTTTATGGAGGCCCAATGAAGCGTGCACCTATAGAGAGCTTAAATGCATGGCTGGGACGTGTTCAAAAGCAGGCTAATGGCTGTGGTTCTTACAGCTTTTTCAATATTAGTCTGCTTTCCCCTGGAAAAAACGCATCACCTCACTCCTATGCATGATGCGATATTTCAGTGTCATAGATGAAACTGATAAAACTGGAATCTAAATTGAAGTTAATGGTTTGTGTCTCATGAGCAGCAGCCTCCATGTTTTTTATTGCAACCTATGCTAATGAGGTGCATCAGGCGAACCTCATATTCTGCGGCTGACTTTTCAATGTATTCTCCCACACGTTCAGTGTGTCATGTGCATGTGTGAGCTTGGTCAGATGCAGAGCCGTCTGTATATTAGCAGCACACATGGAAGCAGTTAAAGCCCCTAATTCAACACCGACAGAAGAAGTCGGGTCAGATAACAAAATCTATTAGCAAAACTATCATTCTGTTGTCATTTGGTCTTTAGGGATGGAGTCGCTCGCAGGGCAAATTAAAACACAAATACAGAGCTCCATGCCAGGCAGAAAGAACGACAACACAGCGAACAGGAAAGCAGAAGTCGGCGCTTTTAATTAGGCTGTTTTTTAAAACAATATCTGCTGAAGCTAATGACAAATTAGCGGTTCCAGGGCAGAGAACTTAGCATTGATGATAAGTAATGCTATGCGCATAATGGGACAGAACCAAGTGAAAACAAAATCGAGTTTGTTCTAATCATTAAAACATTAAAATAGAGTGGTAATAAAATACATTGTATAAAGAGGATATCATAAAGAAGAATATGAAAACAAATTCAAATCAATCATATGACCACAATAATCTAAAAAAAATGTACATTTGTTACTTTTTGTGCTTCAAATAAAATGAAACATTCAACAGCTTGAAAAATATCCTGAAGATATCTTCAATTATATTTGTGATTTTCGCTCATAGACTGAAATGAAAACACAGATGGAGCACGGAATAAACCAAGCAGTAACCGTAAAATGTTTGATCAGGAGAATATGAAAAATATCATTCTTTTCATTATATTTTTTGCTCTTTTCACAGCACCACAAGTATACGAGTTCAGCATGACAAGATTTTAGCTGTTTGAACTATCTTTCCAGGAGGAGAGATGCTACTTTTCAGCCATAGCTTTAAATCATTGCTTAGAGTGGCTGGAGCATACTTGGAGGTTGTTAGTTTTCATCACACCTATCAGCAGTTTTTGATTTCAAAGATTTGATTGCATAACATTAAGCCTAATAAAGGTGTAAAAATACCTCTTAAGCCACAAAACAAAGGAAAATTGTGCAGTCATCTACTTCGGAAAAGTGGATAAGTTGTCTAAAGTAGCTGAACCAAAACATTAAACAACATTTATTTGCTTAATCATAAGGGAGACTGTCAGAGTGTGGGGTAACATCTCTGGAAGCAAAAATGACAAAAAAAATTAGGGCTATATAATAGATCAGATGACGATGCAAAGACTGTATAATTGGTTATTGTTATATAATATAATATGCAATGAATAAATCACTTGGTCACTTTGCTTTACCAGCTGTGTTTTTCACAGAATATATTCTTGGAAGGCGAAGAAGGAGCTCTATGTTCTTGGAATGACAATCAATTTGCGTTTATAAGTATTGCATTCTAAGATATTTTGATGAAGATATCTTTTCTTTATTTTGAGCTGTGTTGGTAAGAAAAGCAACACACACTCTGTGTACAACTACAAATGAACTTCACCTTTAATTCTTGTTTTCTTAAAGGTTATGCAGACGTTAGGGAAGGAAATGATCCAGAGGAGAGAAAGAATAACTTTCTAAATTATCTATTCTTTATATAGTCTTTGGTGTTATATGTTACTTACAGTCTACACTCTGACTGGTTGCAAAGTTATTCCAAACAGCTTAGTTGAGTTTATTCAACCAGCTGTTCTACACAGAGCAGTAATTTAGCCAAAGCTACAAAAATAATATTAATTTTGCAAATAAGATGATAAAAAAAAAAAAATCTTTTTCCATGAAGAATCTCTATCCAGGACTCTACAACTTGAATAGTTTTAGCTTAAATGGTTCAAAAAAAAAAAAAAAAAAAATCAGAATTAGTCACACCTTAATATCCAATATAGTCTGAAAAACCACACACTTTTTTTTCTGGTATTTCACTGAAATTACTTTAAATTGTAGGAATGGTATGCATCTTTTCTTTTTAGCAGTTTCCGAACTGTAACTATTAAAAACCTTGGTTTCTTGATACTAGGATTCAGCCAGTGTCTACGTCCAAGCCACATAATGGCAAGCTGGGACTTTTAGTCTGTTGGTTAGCTCACTTTTAATGTCTAATGTGTTATTTTTTTTAATTGATAGCCATTTATGAGGGTAACTACAGAACAGCTTATATAAGCCAGTGGAGGCGCTGACAAAGTCTTAAACATTTTCACCTAAAATCTAAAAGGCTATGAGCAGCTTTTATTTCATGGCGAAATACCAATGTCCTTATACGAATGCCGGCATGTGCCCAAGTGGAATTATTTTTTCCAACTAGTCAGTGCTGTCCTCATGCAGCCAAAGACTAAATTAGATGTTTTTATTTGACAGACGGAGCTTAAAGACAGGAAAAAAAAGAGAGCGTGCATGGAAAACTCACAATTATAGGTAAAGAATCAGCAGAGTTGAGCTTTGCAAAGAATACATTGAATTTTTAATTTATGAGCTGATAGGATATTCAAAAAAGGGTCTTAGTGTCTTCACATTAAGGCTAAGAAAGGCCGATTTTACCTTAATGGGAATATAATATTATTTTAGGAGGGTGAAATCTTCATATTGTATCTTGAGCAAACATCATCAGGTAATCTTATTAATGTTGGACAAATCACCCTCGGGGGAGGCCCTGGTATGTCAATGTGCATGTGTTAGTGTGTGGAAAGAGAGAAGACTGAGGAGTCATCTGACCGTGACCTATCAGTCTTTAGGAGATTGTTTTGACTACCAGGCCAGCCTAAAGACGACCCCTCCTCCTGTTTGGATTAAACCAGTTAAAATCCTGCCTCTGCAGCTCCAGCTGTGCTTCCAAGCTGTCACTGATTGCTCACCACCAGACACTGGATGATTCCTCTAATGATTCCATCCTAATTTCTTGTAATTTCCTAAATCGGCTAATTTCAGCTCGCAGGTTTAAATCGAAATTTTCAGTGTATCCTTTTTCTCCAAACCTGTGTACTTTTCCCTCTTGTGATAAATGCCTACAATTTTCCACAGCCCTTTCCAGCAAACACGGGAGAGCACGGCTGCACTTGTGTCTCGCAGCTGTTGGTTTGTGTTGGGAAGCGAGTACGATAACAGGAGTGCTGCAGTTTGGCCAGACTTTCCCAGGCTGTGTTAAATTCATTCTAACAAAAAAAAAAAATGGATCTTGGCTAAAATCCCATGACGCCCACTACCTTACACTTAGTGTTTAAGTACAAATTGCTTGATACTGGCACACTCAACTGAGTGTATAAGGTCTCTAAGAGGTTCACATCTTATCCTTTATTCAGGGGGTTTCTATGGAGAAGGTTATATAAGGGGCACTTTCACCCCTAAAAACTTTACAAATGAAAACCTTACATTTTTTTAGTTATGTATTTAACTTCAATAGGTTTTTCTGTTAACAGATCATTATTAGCAGAATAACCATTTCTGGTTTAAAGTTTAATGACATATTCCATTTGTTATCACTGTCATTACTGATAATCAGCATAGTACAATACAAAATATTTTAATTAAAGAAAAAGCGCATAACTGTCAACCAATGAAATGAAATACCACTGGTGTTCTGATCTGCTGCCATAAGGAAAAACAAAAGTGCAACATGGAGTGAATTCTGAATTACACATGCATAGTTAGTGCCAAAATGAAATAAGTAAAGGATATATGCAGATTTCTAAACATAAAGTCTAATATTTTAGAAAACTCTTTAAAGTATTCTTTTTTTTTAAGGTACAAGATGCAAAAAAACTGTTAGGGACAGAAAATTTTCACGGTTGGGTTGAGGTTTTGAGGATCCAAACGGAGGGATGAGGAGTTAGAGGTGAATTTTGTAGATTGAATGAATTAACTGAGGCAAAAATCCAAAAATACAAGGAACCAGAAAACTTCGGGGGAAAAACTCATGGGGCCAAAGAACCAAGAAACCAGCACTGAGGAACTGCACAGGGAGAGTATATATAGGAGATAGAACAAAGACTGGACTAATGGTTTGACAAGGAACAGGTGTGGATGGAAGCATCTAAGAGGAAGCCAAGGAAAAATGAAACAAAGAGTAAGTCAAGAACCAATCACTGTTAGAAAACAAATACAAATATAAAGAAACTAAACATAAACTTAAACAGAGGGAAGAATCCTAACAAAAAGCAGATAAAACAAGGTAAAGCATCATTTGAACAGCAATGCCAGAATACCAGAAGTTCAATGATAATAGAAACATTATAAATACATCAAATCTTATTTAAATACAAATATTGTTAGTCACTATTAAACAAAAACAGGTAACAAAGGATTAAAATGAATTAATAAAGCAATCTTGGATTCAAGGCTTAGCAGTATGCTTTTCATTCTTGATTTATAGGAGCCAACAGTTTTTGGATATCTAGGGTCTAAGGAGAAACCAAATGCTGCGTCTCCTTCTTTAATTCTATTCAAATATCCTCCGTTTTTTTTTTTTAAACCAAATTCTTGTCTACAGTCAGTTCCTTAGGCTTACAGATCTCAAAAGACAATGTCAAAATGTAACTTTAATTAGGCGTTTGTGAAAAATTTACTAGATATGACAGAATGAGAGAAACACCGATCAGCTCAGTGTATGAAGGGCTCTTGTGTACAGAGATACATTTATTTATTCAAGTTTAGTAGGAAGCCAAATATCAGATACAATAAAATTTTCTTTGTTATTTGAGATGAGAACAAAATAAATCTACACAGTATCATTTATTTTGTAGAAAGAGTAGTTTATGTTTAGGTTGTAGATTGAAATGGTTGATGAGGTTATTAGGGTTCTGTAGAGCATATTGTGCAATGAACTTGGTGAACTTTTAAAAGTTTGGTTCTTGTAGGAAATAGTGTCAAAACAGGGTGAGATAAAGCAGCTATTCTGTTATTCAAAAAGATGTGTGGACAGAGAAAATGCAAACTAGGGCTATGTTCACATTGCAGGCATTCAGACTCAGGTCCGATTTGAAAAATCAGATAGGTATTGGATTTAGGACCACATAGCCAGGTGGCCTGGGTCACATTTCAAAAAATCGGGTCTCTGTTGTTCAGACTATATTGAAAAGATCAGCTACAGGTTTCATAGACGCAAAAAAATCTGATTTTGGTCACTGCAGGCTGCATTGTGAATGCAGCTTAAATGCTATTGTTCATGTTTGCTGATACTTGCTTTGGCTGCCAACTAGTAATGGTTCTATCTGTATCTAATAGCAACACTCATCTCTATCCAGCTGGAGGATAGATTGCCAATAATCGTTTTAGCGTCTCGTTATACTTTCCTCAATCAGTAGGAGGACCATTTCCAGTCCAAATCCTGTGATTTCATCTTTTGATTACCACCTGATACCCGTCCAAATACCTACCCACTTTTGCTGATGTCAGTCAGATGGATTTTTCCAAACACCTACACCTTGGGCTCTGTCTGAAATACAGGAAATGTGTTACAGGTGTTGAGATGGAGGCCAAGGGGGGCGGTAGAGAAGGTTAGCTGAGATATGAGAAGGGAAAGAGTGCAAAGAGTAATAAAAAAACACCCTAAACCTTTTTGGCACAAAATTTTATAACCTTAGCCAAATAAAAATTGAATGAGATCTGATTTTTGATTTTTTGAGGATTATAAAACCATCAACAGCCAGACAATAGGTTTTAACAACATTAGATCAGCTCTAAATTGTTTTATGTCATAGTAAAGATGAACTACATTGCGAACTGAAAAATAACTTAATTAAAATCTTTTGAGTTCTGCTAGAAAAGCCAGCGGTGGATGGTCTGAGCAGTCAGCAAGGGAGAGGTTAGGTGAGGAGGGAAAAAGTGATGTTATTTTCCTGGCCAGATAGAGAAAGGTTCCTCACCAGCCAGGAAATCAGGGCTCTTCTGTTCCGATACCACAGATAAATGAGGAATATATCGTCTTACACTGAACTCATAAATCAGCTCATGATGTCATAGTTCATTCAGCCTATGATTGAATCAAATAAACGCGCGTTGCTCTCGGCCACCACAGCTAATGTTGCTTTGCTACTGTGTGGAATGTGTTTGTGAGTTTACTGCACTCGGTCAGGGCTAATTTACTTTCTCAGCAACCAGAAGCGAAATGCCAAGAAAACCGCATTGATTATAGAAAACCTTATTCTGCTGCCACAGCTGACTGTAAAATTGTTGGAAGAGCAAGTTCGTGAACCCTCCTGCTGGAGGTTAACATATAAGTTAGAGATTGTTTGCATCTGGATCTGAACGTGTGCAGAAGATGATGATAGACATGCACTGAAAAAAAATAATGCAACAATTTTTGGCATTTACTTAATCATATTTAGTTACTTTAACACAATTGTTTCATATTAGCAGGGTAGGAAATAAAACAATTGTGTTAGAGTAACTCATCATGATTAAGTAAATGCCAAAAACCTTTATAGTTTTCTGTGTAATAGCTTGAAAAATGACTTTTTCTGGTCTTACTTTTATCACACTTTCTCTCATTTTTTCAAAAAAGAAAAAAAAAGAACAAAAGCGAATACACCTTTGTACACCTTGAAGTTCTAGATGATATAAGACCATGTTTTCTTTCTATTGCAGAACAAAGACAGAGACAGGAAGACAAGCATCCGAAGCTAACGTCAAGGGACAAACCACACTGACAAAATGTTCAAGATGGGGCTTCATGGGACTTTTTTTTAACAACCACTGCAGCTGGAAGACCAACCAGATTCTGATGCATTTTAAAGACCTTTGAAGGATTTCTGTAGCACTTCCTCTTCCTTTACAAGGAAATTTTTAATATTTCCTTTTTCTATTACTTTATACAAACTCTTTTACAGCGTGGAATCATGAACAGTACTTTCCATGGATTTTCACCTGCCTATCAGGACCGTACAAAATCTTATAAGTACTTAATAAATCATGGCACATGATGACTAAAAACTTACAAATTTGTATTCATTCAAAGCTGTGTCTTATTAAAATGTAAACTGATATAAAAATGTATATTTATGTAACATAACAATATATAATGAAAGTGTGTTATTTAACAAACTATGGCATTTTTTTGATATTTTGCATTGTTTCAATTACAGGCTTTGGTTACTGACTCAGTTTGTAGCATCACAGAAAACATGCTGGAACTATGCTGGTAATGTTTCTTTCTATTTTTTTTTATTTTTTATTCATCCTTGAAAGGGAAAAGAAAATCGAGTTGACTAATAAAATGTTTTTAAATCTGGGAGTCAATCATATTTTTCTGAGTAGGCCTATACTGTATTTTCAAATCTCGCCCCAGTAATTGCTGGTTCCAACCAATAAAGCTTATAAAGTTTCCATTTTGAATTTATGATGGCATGCAGATGTTTTCTAAAACCAAATAGTGGTTTTTGAGGGACACTTTTACCACTACGAGAGACAATGAACCTATGAAAATCTTTTATAGAAGTGAACTTAAGGCATAACTTTATTACATAAATATAATCAATGTTTCTTATGATTATATTTCAGTTTAGACTTGCCCTTTAATTTAAAACTGCTATTTTGTGATTCCCTAAAGGATTTCTGAGCAGAAATGTGTCATTTTTGTTGTCTTACAACAGCTATGTTGTTGTGCAACTCTGTGCCTTGGTCAAAACGATATTGCAAAAGCATGTTGGTTAAATAAAGATTTTAATGACAAAAAAAAAAAAAATCTAAAATAAAGTTGAAGATGAGAGAAAAACAGGATGAAGAAGTGGAGAAACAGTGGAGCAAAAGAGAAGGAGTGGGAGGAAAGCTGAAGTGGGTTGCAAAATTGCATCTGCAGGTATGGGTACTTGGACATCTGCCTTTGTCCCTTTGCTGTCCTCTTCTTTACCTTTCCACATGCCTGTACTCTGTTCTCCTCCTCTGCTCTTCCTCTGTTCTCCCTGGAGTGCCACTGGCCAGAATCTGGTTGGTGATGGCTTTCCAGTGTGTTCATCCTGACAGTGCATACCTTCCTGTAACCTTGTCTGTCCATCTTTCCATCCTCGTCTTTTACACTATAAACTATATTTTCCAGCCTTTGAAAAGATTTTGAGATTTCTTGTATAATAAATAAGATATTTTTCACCTTCTCTTGTGGATGTATTTTTTGTTGTATCTTCTTCAAAGTTCTGTTCGATTTTCTTTATCAGTGACAAATTATCTCCCCAGCTAAACTTCATCTAATAAAGGCAGAAAGTGATTGTGGCTTTTATCTGAACAATTGTGGTACAAAATACAAAATAAAATATCTTAAGAGGTTTTAAAGGTTGTTTGGGTTGATTAAAATGGCAAACTAAGGGTTAATTTTCACCTGTTTGTTTGGGCTAAACTTGGATTGGACCTCAGGGCTAAATAAATTCAACAACTGGACATAGCCGTAAAAAAGGACATTTAACATGATTGGTGTTTGGGGGACTCTTTGGTAAACAGCTGAAACCAGATCTTTACAAATCCCAATTAAAAAGGCCTCAAAGATATTCTGCATTTCTACATGCCTGAAATTAAATCAGATTATCCATCCATTTTTTATTTTCCTCATTATCCCAGCTAGGGTCGGGAGGTCATAACTCCAGCTGTCTACGGGCGAGAGGTGGGGTACACCCTGGACAGGTCGCTAGTCCATTGCAGGGCAACACAGAGACAAACTCACACGCAAGTCAATTAACCTAACAGTCTAACAGTCATGTTTTTGGACTGTGGGAGGAAGCCGGAGTACCCGGAGAGAACCCGCGCATGCACAGGGAGAACATGCAAATTCCATGCAGTAAGACCCCGGGCCGGGAATTGTAGCTGGAACCTTCTTGCTGCAAGGCAGCAGTCCTACCCACTGCCCCACTGAGCAGCCCTAAATCAGATTAATATTTTTATAATTTAGTAAGAAAGGATTTTGACATGAATAAAGAAAGACATATATTCAGATTTCATCCTTTTTACCTTTCTTCATATTCAGAGATTACATACAGACCTCATTTGGTGGAACTGCTTTTAAATTGTATGTAGCTGGCATGGCGTTCTTAGGCTTACAAGATAAACCTCCTTTTCTTCCAAATATAACAATGGTTGGTCACTTTTTTCTATTATAGTAACAGACAACAGGACATGTCTCTGTGTCCCTAAGTGCTCCACAAGATTTTCCACCTTTGCTCTAAGGCTGAGATTACACAGATTGAAACAAAACATGTTGATCTGTTGGATACAGAATCTTCCTCCATCCTGAATGGTGTAACAACCTGAAATTCCCATGCTGTTTGTATTTGCCTGTAATTGTTTAAACAGATAAAAGAGGGATGTTGAGATATCTAGGATGAGTACTCAGAGGTGAAGCACAAATGTTGAGTTCCACCTTAGCTCCTTGATAGATTGGTTGATTTCAATTGAAATTTTTTATAATTTGTCAAAAGTAAGCAGTATATTTTAATGTTTGCTTGGTGTGCCTTCAGTAATACAAATACTTTGAGTTCATTCTAGTGAATAAATAAAAAATCAATAGGATTGTATTAAGGCAAAGGTATCTGTATATGTTTTACTTTTTTATTCATTTAAAGAAAGAAATTCTTTTTCATCATTCTGGAATTTAGTCAATAGTAATATTTCATAAATAACCCAAACAGACATAACAAAATTAATTTTTAGCCTGGTTTGATATCAGACAGTAGGCAAAAAAAAAGTTACATCTTTATATGGTGTATAGAAACTTAAGGTTTCACATGAGTTATCATGAAAAATTACCCTTGCACCTTAAGATTCTCATTAATTTTAACATTTCTTTAGATCTGATAATATTGCCTAAACCCATATTAAAAAAACTAAACCCACATGACAGGTCCACAATTAATTAAGCTTTAACTAGGGGATTCTTTTAAGATTATTTAACCATAATTCAGCTATTGTTTCTGTTTCCTAATTAATTTTCGTAACAACACTATAAAGCTCTTTGAGTTTGTATCCACCTTTTTTTTTTTTTTTTGCAGGCTGAGTGTTTGGTGAAGAAACACAGACCTACAAAGAAAAAGATCAGACTAAGAAACGGCAAAAGACCAAAGTGCCCAAAAAAAAAAAAAAAACAGATTCATTTTGTGTCTTTTGACAAAAACCAACCGCTTTAGACAGTGCCGAAGACTTAGACACACATTTAATGCCGACGGGTTCCCTGAGGGACACCACAGACGTGGTACCAGACAACATAAAAGGATTCACCAAGCATTCGAAGTGGGGAGAAAAGCAGATATATGCTGAAAAAAACACAATATTATATCAATACTGATGGCATTTCTGGCAATATTTAGAGAAATGTGGAAAAGTGGTTTTAATGAAAACCTGAACTAAAGATAGTTATAAAGTCTGGAGAATCACTCACACTAAAGACAAAATGTAGTTCTGGCATGTTATGCTTGAACTACCCTCACACTCAAGTGCCAGAGTTGTTTTTTTCCCCAAAAAAGAGAGAAGACAGGAAAATAAAAGATGAAATCTCAGGAAACCTTCAGTGTAATTGGCCCGTACTGTTTTGGATCCTGTTGAAATGATTTGACAAATGTGTGTTTAGTTTTAAACATTTTTGTTTTATTATTGGCCCATGATGATTTAAGAGCTTTTTCTTTCTTTTTTTTTTATTTAGGAACAAAGCAACAGCTTTGAAAAAAGTGCTCCGTGTCTACTGTGTCCTAATGGCTTCTGGTCCAGTTAGTCTGAGAGTCTGATCTCTCTAGCAGGCCGTCTGTCTGAACAGTGGAGAGTGGGGGGAAAAGGAACTGGTTCCTCCCACACAGATCAGATCAGGTTCCCCCTACGCCTACACTCACAAAATCTTGAACACACACAGATGACCATTTACGCTCTTGTGGGCCAATGAACTTATGCACAAATAGATGAGCGCACTTTATGAATGGACGTGCACGCATGTGCATGTGCTCACACTCTGCACTCTGAGGGTCTGTGGTATAGCTTAGCCGAGTAATGATCTCTGTATTTTACATCGATGAAGCAGATCAGCTGAGTGTGCTGGCTGCTGTGGTGTATTAAAGTGGGAGGTTTTGGACTAAGGTGAACCGGAGGTTGGAGAATCAACTGGTTCTAATTATTGATATAATGGCCTTACAAGGATGCTCTTTCACAGATTTATTTTAACAGAGATAGTTAGAAAAACCCTCACCTTAGAAGAAGAATCAAGGATAGGACCAAAATGATTAATCAGAGAGTAATTGAAATTCTTGCAAAATAGAGTAAATGGATGTTTAGATTTAAAGAGGAGAGAGATTTTTTTATCCGCAAAATGGTTTCAGCTATATATTTGAGGGAACAAATAGAAATAGCAAGGAAAACTGATTAAAGCCAATTTATCTTCGCTTGGCAAAAACAGTTGCTCAACTTCTTGCACAGGAATTTGAACAAATTCATTGATCAAATATCTTTTGAAATAAAAAAAATGTCTTTCATATTGTATTTTTTGTAAATGTCCTAAAACAGACTCTAAAGCTGCTTATGGGGATTTGACTTGTTTGTCAAGGTTTTCATTTTAATGTTGGTTACGGAGGTCTACTTTTCCAGAAAAGACACTTTACACATGTCTGCTGTTCATTTAGCTTTATTGCAGTTATTTGAACTGAAGAACTAAAATAAAAGGTTCAATCAGAAATGTTAAACCCTTTATGACGTGATTCGTTTTTGCTTGTTGTGACCCTCTTTCCCACAACAACAAGAAAATAAAGAACAGCATTTGTATTCAACAACTACTTATCTGCAGGTAATCAAAATACTTATATAAAAATTCATAAAACTATGTAAACAAATATGTAGACGATGCATGTTAAAATATAGCAAACATCTTACAGACTTTACTGGTTACTGCAAGTTAACTTAACCCCCAATCGGAGCAATAGCCTCTCCAATGAAGCTTGTTTATAAAACAGATATCTCTTCATGTGTCTGAAGTGTTTTTGGATTAAAACGTTTTTGTTTATTATTCAATGGACTAACTAGAGGTGACCAGCCAGAAATTACTCACATAAATGTTGTATTCCTAAAAATGCATAGAAGTTAATGATTTTCATATATACTACCTACCTACCAAAAAAATACTGT